>NW_027512076.1:0-300000 GCF_048772815.1 Callospermophilus lateralis | reverse complement strand
TACAGCCTATAGGCACTTTTACATTATTTCTTTTAGGCGCGATGCAGAATAATACCTATGATATTGATGTTCGACTTACTTCCTTTGGAAATTGCTCAACAGTATAAAATTATTCCTCACCCACCCCATCTCTTTGTCCCTCCAATGGCACAGTTTTTATGTGTGGAGGAAACTCGGCCTTCCCACGCTTCCAGCGAATTGGACCATTGGTTGTGTTTTTGCTTTATTACTCCCTGATATAACTATTGTCCCAGGAGATGAACCTCTACCAATTTCTAGCCTAGACACTTTAGTCAAAAGACATAGGTGGGCAATACAGGCTTTACCACTCATTGCCAGCCTTGGAATAACAGCTGCTGTGGGCACAGGTACAGTGGCTTAGGCACTGCTATTCACTCTTACCATCGCCTGTCTCAACAACTTATAAATTATGTACAAACTGTATCAGGAACCTTTAAAGTTTTGCAGGACCAAATAAATTCCCTGGCAGAAGTGTTCCTTCAAAACAGACGAGGCTTAGATTTGCTGACAGCTAACCAGGGAGGTATTTGCTTAGCCTTAGGGGAACGATGCTGCTTTTATGCCAATAAATCAGGCATAGTACGCATTAAAATTAAGCAGCTTCCACAAGATCCAGAAAAGAGACAAAGGGAACTATTTGAAAATCCCCTCTGGATTGGGCATAATGGATTTCTACCCTACCTTCTTCCCCTATTAGTCCCTTTGTTGGGTTTACTTTTAATGGTGTCCATAGGCCCCTGCATTATAAAGAGGCTGGTACAATTTATTAAAGAACAGATTAATATTTTGGTTTCTAAGCCCATACAGGTCCACTATCATGGTCTGGAGATGGAAGACAGCACTGCCAACATTTAAAAGAATGTTCAACCCTTCTCACAGGCTTATTAAGTTTACATCCCCAAAGATTTCTCTTTCTTACAGAAAACTATAAGTAACAGCTCTGAGCAACCATCTTCTACCCTTGCAATAAGGGTTCGTTCTCCATGGGCCCCTCCGCTTGGGGGAGGACACACCCTTGGAATGAGCACGTTAGGCCATAATAACGGAGGGTCCAGGAAGGACTGCAGGAGGATGGATCCACGGATCCCCAAACACAAGACCTCTGAATGACACGCTCTGGTGCATGGCGGTTGGCATGCTATCCCCTCAAAGACGTCTCCTCCAAAAACATGCCAAAGCCAACACAAAATCTCCTAGGAAAGATGCTCGCTCAAATCAGGAGATATTCTAAGGCATCCTAGAGAAACAGAGCCACTATCACCCCCTAAATCCATGGCCTGTAAGGTATGGTCGAATATTTTATATAACAAAAGGGGAGATGTCAGGGGCTAGAAGGAAGTTCTCCTTCAAAAAATAGACTGACACAAGAAACAGCCCCCTGGGACACAACCTGCCTGGGAGACATCCCACAGCCATCTATCTCCTTTTGACATCCGGCTACCATCTGTCTACCTGAAACATCCTGAGGTTATCTCACCCTGTGAAGACATCCAGCAACTGCCAATAAGAGAGCTTTCCCATCTGCAGCATATAAATACCCTCTGAGAATAATAAAAGTTTGCAGCATGATCAGAACTCCTGTCTTGCTGTCATCTCTCGTGTCTCTTGTCCATTCATTCCTCCCCAACTAGGATCGACACCCAAGTTGATGTGTCCTGCCAGCCAGGCCATCTGACACTAACCCATACCCTACTAGACTCTGATGACAAATCCTAATATGATGAAGAAAAATAACCCAAACAGAATAGAAATACAAGCAGTTCAGAGGAGGCATGGTGTATAGTTGCACTTGCCTTTTGCATGATATAGGGTAGGTGTTATAAATCTAGTTAATTTTTAATTGAAATAGTTCTCCATGTGTTTTTAAAGTTAACAAATATGTGAATTCCTGTCTCCCTTTCTCTGTAACCGATTCAGCACATGTATTTTTATATGCACATATAGAATCCTACCTGGTATCAGATGTACATTCTTGTGAGGTGGCTGACTTGGAAGATACAAATTGTGAGAAGAGATCACTCCTCCCAAACGCTGTTGGAACAGAAAATTCAACCTATGGGTGAGCCTCCTAGTAGAACAACATTATACATAAATCCATGTTCAGTAAATTAAATATTTTTGCATCTGTGGATGATATATACTTCATCTTCATGATGAATTTCGATTGGCATATATATTGCTACATTTCATTGTCTAGGTGTGTGTGTTGTGTGTGTGTGTGTGTGGGGGTGTATATATATATATATATATATATATATATATATATATATATATATATATATATACACACTCTCCAATATTTCAAAATATGAAATATATGTGTCTTACATATACTACCTAAATTCATTCATGTTCATGTATGTGGATTTATAATCAACTTTTCACAATATTATTCTCAGAAATATTCATCCACCTGAATTACATATTTGTTTTCTAGTACTGAAAACTAACTTCAGTGAGTGGTGCATACAATCCTAATATTTCTACAGTAACTGACCCAGTTTAACATCAATGCAACTAGATTCCTCTTGGATATGATGTCTATGTTGAAGTTCATTTTATTCAACACTGGTACATTACTATTTGTTCAGTTTATACACATCATAGGATATATATTTCATCAACAACTTCAATAATTTATAGGATTTTGATTCACTTTCAATCATTTCCTGATTCAGAACACATGTATTCCTCCAGGTTACTTGATTGTTTTTTCATGAGACTTCTTTCCAAACGCTTTTTTTTTCGATTTCCATAATCATTTTGAAGAAAAACTGACACACTCTTCATGATAAACCATAACCCTAATATTACCATTAGATGTATTTCTGGTTGGAATGAATGATTGAATATAAATATACGATTTTCTGTTTATTTTCAGATATCAATTCAATCGAATATTTAAAGTTGGAACAAGTTATAATATTTAATCACAGTATCGTCTATTCATAAATTATCTCTATGTTCATAGACACAGAGTAAATCTATTTGTAACCCCAATACTAATTTTTTCATCTTCAAAATGTTGCTCCCAGAAATGGTGGAAGAAATACTCATGTCACCTAATCTACATATACATTTTATCACAGTAATATTCTGGACACAAAAAGAAGAGGTCACACTTCTGATTGTATCAAAGCCTAAATGAAAAGTGAGCATAGATTACTGAAAACATTCATGTCCAGTGTGCCTAATGCTCTCAATGTCAATCCTATTGCTGACTACATATTTGTTTCTTCTTAAGACTATATTTTGAACCTCAACCCTGTTGCAAATGTCTAATCCTATCACTCAATTTATACTTTGCCTGATTTCCTAATGTCTCTATTGATGTCTGCTTACCTAAATATTTTCCCCAGTTCACCATTGTGACTGACCCTTCACGTGTGCTGACATTTACAATCACTCTCTACCCGATACACTATTGCTAAAGAACTTTTGGTCCAAATTCTGTACTCAGTCTTCTTCTGAAACTTATCGAATATCTTCCTAATCCTACCGACTATCCCTGTTCTAGTGGATGTTCACTTCTACATTCAATCATCCAAGGTACAAGGTCCTATGCCATTGATTATCGATTTATCTGAAACACCTGTATCAAAGCTAAGTATCCCATTCAATAGCGCAATGCCCTTCTGGGCTTCAAATCTTACCTAGATTTTTGTTTTCATACTTATATTTCACCTATATATTCTTATAAATATCACAGGTTCCCAATACCATTATTCATCAATTAGAATAATTCCTAACCCAAATCAAACCTGTTATTAACCCTAACCATACACTGTTCCCTCAATCTAACTTTACAGAAGAGCAGGGACCAAGTTGGTCTTACAATACAGGAATGTAGAGAATCTTCCACCTGTTGTAAAACTCAAAGGTCCATGAAGAAGTGATCCCTGGAGAACATGTAGGCAGCCATGAAGGACCTGAGAGAGCAAACGTCATCTTCCATTGCAAACAACCTGGTCAGGATGAAGGGTTGTGTCTGAATCAGCCTCTCTGTTCATAATGTAGAGAAGATGGACACAAACAGTCCTGTTTGGAGACCTGTTCCTGGGTGCCTATGGTTCATATACCATTCTAACTTGTGAAAGTGTCACAGGAAGTAGGAGAAGCCTCGATCTCATGGGACCCTTGGAAGCAACTGTTAGGACAAAGTGGTTGCCAAAGCAGTGACCTCATTCAGTTCCTGAAGGAAGTGACCTCACCTCACTTCCTTGGTCATAGAACTCTCGGTACTTGGGATCCATGAAGCAAGGTACCAAGGGCCTGTCCCAGTCCCAGTCCCAGTGGGCTCACTTGTTTGGATTTACCAAGGACAGAGTCAGTCTTTCATGGTACCTACAGATATGAGGAAGGCCAACTGCCAGGAAAACTCAGAAGAGGGGCCTTTCCTGAGAAAGCAGATAGTGGCTCACCGCTGGCTCCTGACAAGTTCACAGAGTTGGTGTTTTCCGGGGAACATAAGTTGGCCCACCAGTCAGAAGACACTCTGGATAGTCACAGACATACTTTGTAGAAGGTGGTGCCTCTGTGGTTTTCGGTGTGGGTTTGTGGTTTTTGTCTCATGTTCTGAGAATAGGTAGGAAAGGCGGTTTGTTTGGTTTGGAGTGAACTGTTTATAGTAAGTCGTTTGGCAAGCAAGTGTTTCTATGTCTGTGTATCCCACTATGTGCATGGTTTTAGATATTAGAAAACTGAATGCATCAATTGTTGTCTCCTGTCTAGCAGAAAGCTTCCCAGCATTCATCCTGCCGAATTTATGAATGGATTTCAGCTTGCCTGATCGATGGGCAACATGTGGTATCTTCCAAAATTCCTGCATTCTTCATGAATTCTGGCTACTCTCCAGAATAGGCTCATGGATTTGTGTCCAAGATATGTAGCAGTTCCAAGCCCTGTGACATGGCCATGTACTGGATAGCTAAAGGGAATGTCGAGCATCTCAGAAAACTCAGATATAAGTGTGACCATCATAGTCTCAGTGGAGAAACCCTGCTTTGGGCCTTTTGCTTACCTATTGTTCTGTTGCCCTGAATGTCAGGAAGGTCTTTGCCTCAAGACATCCGTTTGTGAAGCCTGAAGAAAACAGGTTCAAATGGAAATGAATGGACATCACCTGTGGATCTTTGCTTAATTCCTTTGAAAATGGAAGTGTCTGAATCAGCCTCTTGGCCCTGTGTGAGGCCGTGGCTTAGATTCTCAACCCCTGAAGAATCTAAAGAAACATCACATGTGTGCATCCAAAACAAAAATGGCCAAAAGTGCAGTTATTGTGGATGAAGTCTCTCCCCATTCTCTGTGAGGTTCCTGACCTCCATCAAGTTAGAAAAGGGATCCTTGGGGCCAAATCATTTCTTCAAAGCCCGAAATTGCTTGAGTTTTCCCGTGACTACAATTCACATAAAGAATCCAAACTGCACAGTCAATACGCCTCAAATTGGAGAAGCAGAGAAGTATTAACAGCAGGCCTATTTGAACACTCCTGGTTCACAGGAATGGTGTCCAGGCCACCCTGAATTTAGGCAAATTAGGGGCAAGAGAGATTATTTAATAGACTGTCTTGGGCTTCGCCCCTCGTGGAAACTTCCAGCGATAGGTTATGATGAGTGTCTATATAAAAGAACATGAGGGCCATGTGGGATTGTTTTGGTTTTAATTGTGGTTGTTAGTGTGGTGATTGGAAGAGATGACTGGGTCCACCTTGACATGAACTCTGGTGTTTTTCCCCTTAGAGACTGAGTTCTGGAACTGACCTCAGAAAAGTATTGCCATTAATTGTGTTGGGATTTTAGGAGGCCATGCATGAGAGTCGCCCTTGGAAACTGAGATCAAGGCCCAGGGTGGCTTTCAACAGAGCACTGGGAATCACAGCCAAGATATCACATAATTTTCTTCTGAAAGACTTGGCAGCCGTAGTTGAGAGTCAAAAGTCACATGGACCTCACATTGTAGAACTCAATGGGCCTGGCTTCATTTGACCTTTTGGCCATTCTTTGGGAACCATTGCCTGTGAGATTTCTCCAGAGCTTTCATTGAAATGAGCTTCGTCAACATTAATGGTTCTGGAATGAACTGAAACTCACAGTGCCTCCACCTTCATTGTTGAAATATGGCTAGAAAAATACAATGAAATTTTTGAAATTTCCATGACCAGCTGGCACAGGAGAACCTTTGGATTTCCTGTTGCTGATCATGAGTATAACAGACACTGCCTTGATTGACTGGTTTTAATGAAAATTGTGTAAAACAGAGATGCCAATAAGTTGGAGCCTGATGATTAGTGGGCCTAGAGCAGTGGTAGGCAGGTGTGTGATAAAACATCTGTGGTGGGACCATGTGGATCTGCCATTGGCTTCCAAATGGCTTGTGACTGACATGATGCAGCCAGCAGTCCCTTCTAAGTAAAGGCATCTTGTTATTTGGAGAGGTTTCAGGGCAATGTTCAGAATCGATTTGCTATGGTAAATGGGGCAAGCTATGTGATATAGAAGCATGGTTGGTGCATTCTCCTGCAGAAATTGAAATACCACACGTGACAGAACTCCCTCCTGCACTGTGTCCCAGTTGAACTCCGTGTATTTCATGAAGCAAATACCAAACTCCCATTATAGCAGCAAGAAACACCATGAAAATTGGAGGATGAACAAATGGCTTCACAGTCCACACAGGGAGACACTTAGAACCCAGTGGCCACAGTTTACCTACAAAGATCAAATTCAGGACTGCTGCCTCATGTTCATTGGAAAATAAGAAACTATGTTTTACAGGTCACATAGGTGCAGACCCAGCTTTGATGATCTCACTACAAAGGAAGCTAAAGCTCCTGATAACAACATATGTTTCAAGTGCCCAAACTCAGAGGCAATTTCTCAAGAAGTCTTTTGGCCAGCAGAGCTCCATGTTTGTGGAGTGTTTACCCTGTCCCTTACTTTTGGAAACTCCTCTACCACCTCCAAGGTAGTGAACTCCTTAGCATATTCCATTCCAGATAAGTATTCACTGATTTTCTAACTCTTCTCCTCTAATTATGTCTTACTTGGGGCGAAGATAATGTCAAGCCATTGTTCTGGAGGAGTGGGAAGATTTTGTGTAGCACATATTTTCATACACATTGGATTCATTTTCCAATTTTCCATTCGAAATACTGAATCCCTGACTCTAACCCCTACCCTACTAGACTCTAACTACTAATCGTAATATGATAGAGAATAAAAACTCAAACAGAATAGAAATACAAGCAGTTCAGAGGAGGCATGGTGTATAGTTGGAATTGCCTTTTGCATTATATAGGTTAGAAGTTGTAAATCTAGTCAATTTTTTGTTGAAATAGTTCTCCGTTTGTTTTGAAAGTTAACAAATATGTAAATTCCTGTCTCCCTTTCTCTGTAGCCTATTCAGCACATGTAATTTTATATGCACATATAGAATCGTACCTGGTATCACACGTACATTTTTGTGAGGTGACTGACTTGGCAAATACAAATTTTGAGAAGAGATCACTCCTCCTAAATGCTGTTGGAAGTGAAAATTCAACCTATGGGTAAGCCTCCTAGTTGAACAACATTATACATAAATCCATGTTAAGTATATGAATATTTTTGGGTCTGTGGATGATATGTATTTCATGATGAATTTCAATTGACATATATATTGCTAGTTTTTAATGTCTGTGTGTGTGTATATATATATATATATATATATATATATATATATATACTCTCCGGATTTTTCAAAATATGAAATATTTGTGTCTTATTATGCACTCCCTAAATTCATTCATATTCATGTATGTGGATTTATAATCCACTTTTTAAAAAATTATTCTCAGAAATATCCATCCACCTGAAATACATATTTTTTTCTAGTACTGAAACAGTTTTCAGTAAATGGTGCATCCATATCCTAATATTTCGGCATTGCAAGATGACTGTGAAGACAGTGTATCACACCCAGTGTACCCTGCCACTGCGCAGGTGAATAACGAGTTAGAACGATGAAAAACTATCTTGTTAGGATCTTACAGGAAAATGGGTGTTTACCGAAATCTAGAAGAATGATTTCCACCACCGATGTCCGGTAATTGAGTCTCAAACACAAGCTACTTGTGCAACCGGAGATCCATTCTGATTGATCCCCGTGACCTGCCCCGTGTCTACAAATGGTGAGGCACCACCGAGAAGCGAACAGCAAGCAGGGAGAAACGTTGCTGCAGATTCTGTGGAATCCTGCTGGCTGAGCATCCACTGAGCCCCCAGTTGAATTTGGGATTTCAGACGGGAAAGTTAGCAGTACATTTCTATCCCCCAAAGTGGAAACTCCACAAAGGAAACCAGCAGCCACCATCTTGGAGAGCTGAAGTAACCACCACCACTCCCAGACAGATTGCAACAATAAAACAGGTGTGTGTTTCTCAGCTCATCTCACATACAGAGGAAAATTCGCATAAAATCTCTCCTAGACTTTTGGGGGAGGGATAATCAGAGCAAGTCTGCATAAAGACTGGGGGAAAACTAGAGGCACCTGACCTTCATCTCCCCTTCCCATCAGTGGCAAAAATGAAACTTGTCTAGCCAGTGCGGGGTGAGGGGCAAGCGGAAAATATTAAAACAATAGAGTTCCAGGGTTCACAATAGACACCCTCCCCACCCAACAAACGGCAGACCCGGAGAACAGTTTGAGCTGCCGAGAAGCATCACTCAGGAGAAATCTGGTCTAGCAGGAGAAATCAGTACTAGCAGGATAAACCAGGGGACTAGAGGCCAGGCCCTCCTGACTGGGTGGCTGGAGAACGCCAGACCGCTGCCAGTGTGACTGGGCAACTGGAGACCACCTTCCTGCCGGCGCCAGCCCACCTGCTGACGGCATGTCTTGACGGCTGGAGAACGCGCGCCTGCCGACGACCGAACGCGCAACTGTGTGGCTAGAGATCACCCACTCGCCGGCGACAGCCCATCCGCTGCCCGCGCTACTGGGTGGCTGGAGACTGCCGGCATGCCAGCGACCGGGAGCTGAAACCAACAAGAGACAATCCAGTCCACCCCCCCAATTCGGACACTCCGGCAAGGAGCCTGGGGCCCACCACAGCAGAGAGGTGACATCACTGGAGCTCGGCTGTCAGAATTCCTTAACAGCGAAATCCACTTAAGCAGGCATAGTCTAGCAACACAAAGGAGAGAAAACAGAGATATATAAACCCATAACAAATCTATAGAAGAGAGCAGAAACACAGCAATCAAATAGAGCCAGAAAATAACGTGAACATCATGAAAAAACAAGGGGAAAAAAAGGTGTAGAAACAATGAAGGACAACTTAATACTACAGGAGAACCTAGAAGCATCAGAAACAGGGATAGGGAAAAAACTTAAGTCGTACCTAACTCAGATGGAAAGGAATAATAGAGAAGACATGAGGCAGCAAGTCCAAGAAATAAAAGTATATTTTGAAAATGAATTAAACAACCAAATTCAAATGGCAAAGAACAAGGTTTACCAGGAGATAGAGATCTTTTAAAAAATCATACAGTAATTCTAGAAATGCAGGAAACTATAAACCAAATTAAAAACTCAAACAAGAATATTTCAAATAGACTAGATCAAGTAGAAGTCAGAACATCAGATAATGAAGACAAAGTTTGTCAACTTGAAAAGAATATAGTCAACACAGAAAACATGCTTAAATCCCATGAGCAACTATTCAAGAGAAATGGGATGTCATAAAAAAACCAAAATTGGGAGTCATTGGGATCGAAGAAGGCATAGAGATTCAAACCAAATGAATGGACAACATATTAAATGAAATAATTCTAGAAAACATCCCAGAGATGAAAGATGGAATGGATTGCCATATCCTGGAAGCCTACAGGACCTCAAACATTCAAAACCATAATAGACAAACTCCAAGACATATAATTATGAAGATAGCCAATATACAGAACAAGGAGAGAATATTAAAAGCTACGAGAGAAAGTAGGCAGATAACATTCAGGGGTAAACCAATTAGGTTAACAATTGATTTTTCATCACAGACTTTGAAAGCGAGAAGATCTTTGAACAATGTATTTCAAACACTGAAAAATAATGGATTCCAACCAAGAATACTGTATCCAACAAAATTAAGCTTCAGATTTGACAATGAAATTAAGTCTTTCTTGATAAACAAAAGCTAAAAGAATTCGCAGACAGAACACCAGCACTGCAAAGCATTTTGAGCAAAATACTACAAGAAGAGGAATTGAAAAATAGTGCCCAAAACTAACAGCGGGAGGTATCTCAGTAAAGGGGTAAGAAAATAACCAAAAAGTAAAAACTACCCAAATTAAAATAAATAAATAAATAAATAAACATGACTGGAAGTATAAATCATATTTCAATTGTAACCTTAAATGTTAAAAATCTAAACTCACCAATCAAGAGACATAGGCTAGTAACCTGGATCAAAAAAATAAATCCAACAATATGCTGCCTTCAGGAGACTCTTTTGATAGGTAAAGACATACACAGGCTGAAACTGAAAGGTTGGGAAAAATCATACCACTCACGTGGCCCTCGGAAGCAAGCAGGAGTGGCCATACTCATATCACATAAAATCAACTTCAAACCTACGTTAATCAAAAGGGATACAGTAGGACACTATATATTGTTAAAAGGAACCATCCAACAACAAGACATAACCATTATCAATTGGTATGCACCAAACAATTCAGCTGCAACACTCATAATACAAACTCGCCTCAAGTTCAAGAGTCAAATAGACTACAACACAATAATTATGGGTGACTTCAACACACCGCTCTCGCCATTAGACAGATCCTCTATAAAAAACTGAATAAAGAAACTATAGAATTCAACAGCACAATCAATAACCTTGACTTAACCGACATATATAGAATATATCAACCATCATCAAGTGGATACACTTTATTCTCAGCAGCACATGGATCCTACTCCAAGTTAGACCATATATTATGCCATTGGGCAACTCTTAGTAAATACAAAGGCGTGGAGATAATACGATGCACCATATCTGATCATAATGGAATGAAACTGGAAATCAAGGAGAATAGAAGGAAGGAAAAATCCTACATCACATGTAAAATGAACAATATTCTACTGAATGATCAATGGGTTACAGAAGACATAAAGGAGGAGATAAAAAAATTCTTAGAATCAAATGACAATACAGACACAACATACTGGAATCTATGGGACACAAAGAAGGCAGTTTTAAGAGGGAAATTCATTTCTTGGAGTTCTTTCCTCAAAAAAAGAATAAAACAACAAATAAATAAACTCACAGTACACATCAAAAACCTAGAAAAGGAAGAGCAAAACAACAGCAAATGTAGTAGAAGACAAGAAATAATTAAAATTAGAGCAGAAATCAACGAAACTGAAACAAAAAAAAAAAACATTGAAAAAATTGATAAAACTAAAAGTTGATTCTTTGAAAAAATAAATAAGATTTACAGGCCCTTAGCCATGCTAAGGATGAGAAGAAGAGAGGGAACTCAAATTACTAACATACGGAATGAAAAAGGCAATATCACAACAGACAGTACACAAATACAGAAGATAATTAGAAAGTATTTTGAAATCCTATATTCCAATAAAATAGAAGATAGTTATAATATTGATAAATTTCTTAAGTCATACGATCTGCCCATATTCAGTCAGGAAGACACACACAATTTTAACAGACCAAAAGCAAAGAAAGAAATGGAAGAAGCCATCAAAAGACTACCAATCAAAAAAATCCCTGTACCTGATGGGTATACAGCAGAGTTCAACAAAACCTTCGAAGAAGAATTAATACCAATACTATTCAAGCTATATCAAGAAATGGAATAATAAGGAGCTCTTCCAAATTCATTCTCGGAGTCCAAAATCACCCTGATCCCAAAACCAGACAAAGACACTTCAAAAAAGAAAACTACAGACCAATATCTCTAATGAAGTTGGATGTAAAAATTCTCAATAAAATCCGTGTGAATTGAATACAAAAACATATCAAAATAGTTGTGCACCATGATCAAGTAGGATTCATCCCTGGAATGCAAGGCTGGTTCAATATACAGAAATCAATAAATGCTATTCACCACATCAATAGACTTAAGGACAAGAACCATATGATCATCTCGATAGATGTAGTAAAACATTCAACAAAGTTCAGCATCTCTTTATGTTCAAAACACTAGAAAAACCAGGGATAACAGGAACTTACCTCAACATTGTAAAAGCTATATATGCTAAACCTCAGGCTAGGATCATCCTAAATGGAGAAAACTGAAGGCATTCCCTCTGAAATCTGGAACAAGACAGGGATGCCCTCTATCACCACTTCTATTCAATTTAGTTCTTGAAATACTAGCCAGAGCAATTAGACAGACAAAAGAAATTAAAGGCATAAAAATAGGAAAAGAAGAACTTGAATTATCGCTATTTGTGGATGACATGGTAATATATTTAACAGACCCAAAAGGGTCTACAAAGAAACTGCTAGAGTTAATAAATGAAGGATATAAAACCAACACGCATAAATCAAAGGCATTCCTGTATATCAGCAACAAAACTTCTGAAATGGAAATGAGGAAAACCACTCCATTCACAATATCCTCAAAGAAAATAAGATACTTGGAAATCAACCTAACAAAAGAGGTGAAAACCACAGAACCCTAAAGAGAGAGATAGAAAAAGATCTTAGAAGATGGAAAAATGTACCCTGTTCATGGATAGGCAGAACTAAATTCATCAAAATGGCGAAATTACCCAAAGTTCTCTACAGGTTTAAAGCAATGCCAATCAAAATCCCAACGGCATTTCTTGTAGAAATGATAAAGCAATCATGAAATTCATATGGAAAAACAAAAGACACAAAATAGCAAAAGGAATTCTAAGCAGGAAGTGTGAATCGGGAGGTAGAGCGATACTAGAGTTCAAACTTTACTACAAAGCAAGAGTAACAAAAACAGTGTGGTACTGGTACCAAAACAGGCAGGTGGGCCAATGGTATAGAATAGAGGACAGAGAAACCAATCCACAAAATTACAACTTTCTTATATTTGATAAAGTGGCTATAAACATGCAATGGATGAAGGATAGCATCTTCAACAAATGGTGCAGGGAAAATTAGAAATCCATGTGCAACAAAATGAAACTGAATCCCGTTATCTCACCATGCACAAAAGTTAACTCAAAATAGATCAAGGAGCTAGATATCAAATCAGAGACACTGCGTCTCATAGAAGAAAAAGTTGGCTATGATCTATATACTGTGGGGTCGGGCTCCAAATTCTTTAATAAGACATCAATAGCCCAAGAGTTAATAACAAGAATAAACAAATGGGACTTACTTAAACTAAAAAGTTTTTTCTCAAGAAGAGAAACAATAAGTGAGGTAAATAGAGAGCCTACATCCTGGGAACAAATTTTTACCCCTCACACTTCAGATAGAGCCCTAATATCCAAAATATACAAAGAACTCAAAATATTAAACAATAAGATAACAAATAACCCAATCAACAAATGGGCCAAGGACCTAAACAGACACTTCACAGAGGAGGACATACAATCAATCAACAAGTACATGAAAAAATGCTCACCATCTCTAGCAGTCTGAGAAATGCAAATCAAAACCACCCTAAGATACCATCTGACTCCAGTAAGATCAGCAGCCATTATGAAGTTAAACAACAATAAGTGTTGGCGAGGATTTGGGGAAAAGGATACACTTGTACACTGCTGGTGGGACTGCAAATTGGTGAGGCCAATTTTGAAAGAAGTATGGATATTCCTGGAAAAGCTGGAAATGGATCCACCATTTGACCCAGCTATCACCCTTCTTGGAATGTTCTCTGAGGATCTTAAAAGAGCGTACTATAGGGATACTGCCACATCAATGATCATAGCAGCACAATTCACAATAGCTAGACTGTGGAACCAACTTAGATGCCCTTCAATAGATTAATAGAAAAAAAAATGTTGCATCTATACACAATGGAGTATTACACAGCACAAAAAATGACAAAATCATAGAATTTGCAGGAAAATGGATGGCATTAGAGCATATTATGCTAAGCGAAGCTTACCAATCCTTAAAAAACAAATGCCAAATGTCTTCTCTGTTATAAAGAGAGCAAATAATAACAGAACAGGGAGGAAGAGCATGAGGAAAAGATTAACATTAAACAAAGACGAATGGGGTAGAGAAAGGGAGAGAGAAAGGAAAGCTTATGAAAATTGTAGGAAACTCTCAATGTTACACAAAATTGCATATAAGATGTTGTGAGGGGAAGTGAGGGGGAAACAATGGAGAGAATTGAACAATAGCAGATGAGGTAGAGAGTGAAGATGGGAGGGGAGGAGAGGGTGGATAGTAGGGGATAGGAAAGGTAGCAGAATACAACAGTCACTAATATGCCATTATGTAAAAATGTGAATGTGTAACCGATGTGATTCTACAATTCGTATTTGGGGAAAAAATGAAAGTTCATAACCCAATTGAGTCAAATGTATGAAAGATGATATAACTTGAGCTTTGTAATGTTTTGAACAACCAATAAAAATAAATAAATAAATAAAGGTTTAAAATTTAGTGGGAAGAAATCAGCTAAAAATGGGTTCAGATGTATTCATTTTTCTATACAGAAACTTTGTTTTGTGAATATCACAAATTTATTTTACCAGAAAATGCACATAAATTGAGATTAAAGGATAATTCACCTAACTTCATGAAAAATTCATAGCATTTTCTACACTTTTCATATTTCATTTTTTTCGTGAATATTTTGTCATGGACAAGGTCTAGTCTTAGGCTATTCTTCCAGAATACTACCTCATCTGACAAGTTCGTACAATGTGTTTGATTGTTCTTTTCATCTTTTATTTAATAGTCTCTAGCTGATAATGTGTATTTTTTCTTATCTTTATTTGGACATACAAACCTAACTATATCTTTGCATTTTATGTTTTACTGGGGAAGAGACTCATCAAAAGCTCTTTGTTATATGTATCAACAATCAAACATCTAGAGCATGCAATTATTCTTAATTTTGCATGAAAATAAATTTGTACCATTTTTCGTATAAAGATGTAGTATTATTAATAATGTCCCTACTGTAATAAGTAACTACTTACAAGAAGAATTAAACAATTGACTTTATATCAATTATGAACATGAAAAGTACTAAAATAAGTATTTGGCAATTAATACACAATTGATAGAAATTGAAATCACGAGAAAGCCATTTAAAATGTCAGTGCATATGGTCGTTAAATAATAGATTGTTCAAATAAAATTTCTCTAATTCATAAGAGTTAATATGCGACATTACCACTTAATGTGATATAAAACTTTAAATTATCAGTATTGATAATTAAGAATGATACCTGTTTACTTAAATATGTTTATTTGATTTTCACTGTAAGATGTTAATTATGGAAGAATTGAGAATTAAGAAAGACTTGGTCTATATTATTTCTAACAGGATAATCAAAGTACTTTTAAATAAATATGTATATATATAATATATGTAATGTATATGCATGAATATAGATACATATGTATAATAAATGTATTGTAATATATCTATCAGGTGATTATAATTTTTAAATTTTCTCAAGAAAAAGAATGACTATAAAAAACAGTCTTAAATTTAAATTTCATAGCATACTACTGTTTGTAATGACATGAGAGAAAAATGGATATGGAGGGGAAACCAAAAAGGAAGGGAGAGAAGGGGAAAAATGAGGAAGAAAGTGAGTAAAGAAGAGGGACATGAGTGTATGATGTTAAGATAGAAGTGGAGGGGCTGGGTTTGTGGCTCAGAGGTAACATGCTTTTCTAGCATGTGTGAGGCACATGGTTCTATTCTCAGCACCACATACAAATAAACAAAATGAAGGTCAATCAACAACTGAAAAAAATAAAAAAAGAAAAAAGAAGAAATATTACGAAAATTCCAAGCTTTGATGAATGTTAAATAAAAAAAAAATATGTTACATAACCTTATGTAATTTCTAGACTATCCAAAATAGTCACTAAATGTTAGATTATTAGTGCTATAACTAAAAATCCATTGATCTTTCCTCTACATTCTGTGGCATGCTAGTGCTAAAATAAATTGTATTATTAATTCCCCCCCAAATCCTAATATTTCTACAGTAACTGACCCAGTTGAACATCAATGCAAGTAGACTCTATGAGACATGATGTGTATTTTGACGTTCATTTTTATTCAACACTGGTACATTACTATCTTCAGTTTATGCACATCATATCATATATGTTTCATCAAAATTTCTCAAATTTATAGGCATTTGTTTCACTTTCAATCACTTCCTGCTTGAGAACACATGTATTCCTCCATGTTTCATAACTGCTCTTTTCATGAGACTTCTTCCCAAACACATTATTTTCGATTTCCATTATCACATTTGAAGCAAAACGCACAAACCCGTCACAATAAACCATAACACTAATATTACCATTAGATGTATAACTGGTTGGAATGAATGGTTGTATATCGATATAAGATTTCTTACTTAGTTTCAGATATCAATTCAATCCATTATTTAAAGTGGAACCAGTTATATTATTTATTCACAGTACAGTCTATTCACGAATTATCTCTATATTCATAGACACAGGTACACCTCTTTGTACCCCCAATACTAATTTATACGTCCTCAAAATATAGCTCCCAGAAATGGTGGAAGAAATACCCATGTCACCTGATCTCCATATACATTTTATCACAGTAATATTCTGGACACAAAAAGCAAAGGTCACACTTATGATTGTACAAAACCTAAATGGAAAGTGAACATGGATTACTAAAAACATCCATGTCCAGGTTGCCTAATGCTCTCAAATGAAAATCCTATTGGTGACTACATATTTGTTTCATCCAAAGATTATATATTCAAACTCAAACATGTTGAAAATGTCTAATCCTGTCACTCACTTTATACTTTGCCTGATTTTGTAATGTCTCTATTGATATCTGCTTTCCTACATATTTTCCCCAGTTAAACATTGTGACTTCCTCATCACATGTGCTGATATTTACATTCACTCTCTTAGCGATACCCTACTTCTAAAGAACTTTTGTTCCAAATCCTACACTCATTCTTCTTCCTAAACCTACCGACTATCTTCCTAATCCTACCGACTATCACTTTTTGACTGGATGTTCTCTTCTACATTCAATCATCCAAGGTGAAAGGTCCTATGCCATTGTATATCGATTTATCTGAAACATCTGTGCAGAATGTAATTCAACGCTAAGTATCCCAATCAAGGGACAAATGAAGTTCTGGGCTTCAAATCTTACTTAGATTTCTGTTTTCGTACATATATTTCACCTCTATATTCTTATAAATATCACAGGTTCCCAATACCATTATTCATCCAGCAGAATGGTTCCTAACCCATATCGAACATGTTAATAACACTAATCATACACTGTTCCCTCAATCTAACTTTACTGAGGAGCAGCGACAGTGTTGGTCTTACAATACAGGAATGTATGGGATCTTCCACCTGCTGAGAACATCAAAGGTACATGCAGAAATGATCTCTGGAGAAGATGTAGGCAGCTATGAAAGACCTGAGAGAGCAAAAGACATCTCCATGGCAAAGAACCTGGTAGAATGAAGGAATGTGTCTGAATCAGCCTCACTCTTCTTAATGTAGAGTAGACCAAACCAGGCCAGTGTGGAAAGCTCTTCCCAGGTGCGTATGGTTGATATACCATTCTAACATATGAAAGTGTCACAGGAAGTAGGGGCAGCCTCCATCTCATGGGACCCTTGGAAGCAACTGTTAGGACAAAGTGGTTGCCAAGGCAGTTACCTCATTCAGTTCCTAAAAGAAGTGACCACACCTCACTTCCTTGATGATGAAAGTCTCTGAACTTGGGATCCAGGAAGCCAGGCACCCAGAGCCATTACCAATCCCAGTCCCAGTGGTCTCACTTGTTTGAATTTACCAAAGACAGAGTCAGTCTTTCTTCTTACCTGTTAAGGTCTGTAAACAAGTCAGATTGGCACCTGTTATTTTGCCAGAGAAATGTTAGAGTCTGTAAAAAAGTCTGGATGGCGCCTGGCAAAATGCAAGAGGGAGTGGTTTGTGAAGTAACAAAAGCGAGCCATTAAGTGTGGAGATTCCTTATTGTTTGACTGCTGTATCTATTTCATGCTAATTAGATAGGCTGTGTAAAATGTATAAATACCGCTCTTATTCAACAATAATTGGCTTCCACTCCTGCTGCATCAGTCTACCCAAGTTGTTCGTCACCCCCCCGGTTATTTTGCCCAGCCAGCCGGGCTGCGGCACTTACCTACTGATGTGAGGATGGCCAAATGCCAGGGAAGCTCTGAAGATAATTCTTTCCTGATAAAGCAGGTATTGGCTCACCACTGACTCCTGACTACTTCACAGAGTTAGCAAAGGAAAGCAGATTTGAGACAGGACAAGCAATTTTGGGGAACATAGTATGGCCCACCAGTCAGAGGACACTCTGGATATTCACAGACCAACTTGGAGGAAAGAGTTGCCTTTGTGGGTGTGGTTGTGGGTTTGTGTATTCCACTGTGTCTGTGGTTATAGACATTAGAAAAGAGAATGCATCAATGGAATTGTTCTGTCTAGTAGAAAGCTTCTCAGCATTCATCCTGCCAAATTTATGAATGGACTACGGCTTTCCTTATGAATGGGCAACACCTGCTATCTTCCTAAGTTCCTGTTTTCTTCCTGAATTCTGGCCACTCTAAAGAATAGGCTCATGGTTTTGTGTAAAAGATATGTACCACCTCCAAACTCTATAACATGGCCTTGTACTGGATAGCTGAAGGGAATGGAGAGGAACTCAGAAAACTCAGATATCAGTGTGACCAGTAAAGTGTCAGTGGAGAAACACTGATTTGGGCCTTTTGTTTACCTATTGTTCCGTTGCCCTGAATGTCTGGAAGGTCTTTGCCTCAGTCCACCCCTTTGTGAAACCTGAAGAAAACAGTTTTCTAATGGAAAATAATGAGCATCACCTGTGGCTCTTTGCTTAATTGCCGTGGAAAGGGATGTGTCTGAATCAGCCTCTTGGCCCTGTGTGAGGCTATGACTTTGATTCTCACCACCTGATGAATCTAAGGAAAGATCTCATGTGTGCATCCAAAACCAAAATGAAAAAAGAGCAGTCTTGTGGATGAAGTCTCTCGCCTTCCTCTGTAAGGTTCCTGACTTCCATCAAGTGAGAATAGGTATCTTTGATTCAAAAAGTTTTTCAAAGCCCTGCAGAGGCAAGCCCATAGGTGCTTGGATTTTCTCATAACTCCAATTCACATAAAGAATCTAAACCCCACAGACATAAGGCTCAAATTGGAGAAGCAGAGCAGTATTAATGGCAGGCCTAATTGATCACTCCTTGTTCACAGATAGGTTGTCAAGCCACCCTGACATTAGACAAATGAGGGTAGGGAGCATATTTTGGATACTGTCTTCAGCTGCACCCCTCATGGAAACTTCCAGCCAGAGGTTATGATGAGTGTCTATGTGGAAGTAGTTGAGAGCCATGTGGGAGTGTTTTGGTTTTAATTGTGGTCATTTGTTTGGCTGATGGAAGAGATGACTGGGTCCACCTTGGCTTGAACTCTGGTGTGAGTCTTCTTAGAGACTGAGTTCTGGAAATGACTGCAGAGATGTATTGCCATGAATTGTGTTGGGATTTTTGGAGGCCACGCATGGTAGTGGCCTTTGGAAACTGAGATCTATGCCCGGGGGGCTTCCCACAGAGCACTGGGAATCTGAGCCAGAATATCACATGATTTTATTCTGAAAGACTTGACAGCCATAGTTGAGAGTAAAAACACACATGGACCTCACATTGTAGACCTCAATGGGCCTGGCTTCATTTGATCTTTTGGCCACTCTTTGGGAAGTCTTGCCTGTGAGAGTTCTCCAGATGTTTCATTGAAATGGGCTTTCTCACCTTTAAATGTTTCCAGAATGAATTAAATCCCACAGTGCCTCCAACCTCATCCTTGAAAAATGGCTAGATAAACATCATAAAAATTTGAAATTCCCATCACCAGGTGACACTGGATACACTTTGGATTTCCTGTTGCTCATCATGAGTGTACCAGACAGTGCCTTGATTGACTGGGTTTCATGAAAATGGTGTAGAACAATGATGCAAATAAGTTAAAGTCTGCTGAGTAGTGGGCCTAGAGCAGTGTTTTGCAGGTCTGTGATAAAACTTCTGTGGTGGGGTCATGTGGATCTGCCAAAAGGCTTGTAAATGACATGGTGCAGCCAGCAGACCCTTGTATGTAAAGGCATCTTGTTGAATGGAGAGGTTTCAGGGCAATGTTCAGAATCAGGTTGCTATGGTCAAGGGGGCAAACTATGTGGGATAGAAGCCTGGTTGGTGCATTCTCCTGCAGACCCTGACGCACAACACGTGACAGATCTCCCTCCAGCACTGTGACCCAGTTGAATTCCTTGTAATTCCTGAAGCCAATACCAAACTCCCAGTGCAGCAGCAAGGACACTATGAAAAGTGGAGGATGACCAAATGGCTTCACAGTCCACACGGGGCCACACTTAGCCTTCAGTGGCAAGAGTTTACTTACAAAGAGAGAATTTAGCCTTGCTGCCTTACGTTCTTTGGAAAATAAGAAACCATGTTCTGCAGGTCACATAGATGGAGACCCAGCTTTGGTGGTCTCACTAGAAAGGAAGCCATAGGTCCTGACTACAACATATACTTCAAGTGGCCAACCTCAGAGGCAGGTTCTCCAGAAGTCTTTAGGCTGGCAGATCTCCATATTTTTGCAGTATTTACCCTGTCCCTTACTTTTGGAAACTCCTCTACCACCTCCAATATTGTGAACTCGTAACCATGTTCCATTCCTGATATGTATTCACAGATTTTCTAAATCTTCTTCTTTTATTTTGTCTTACTTGGGGCAAAGATAGTGTCAAGGTATTGTTGTGAATGAGAGTAGGAAGATTTTGTGTAGCACATATTTGCATACACATTTGATTCATTTTCCTATTTTACATTCAAAATATTGAATCCCTGACACTAACCCATACCCTACTAGACTCTGACTACTAACCCTAATATGGTGGAGAGAAATAATGCAAACAGAAGTGAAATACAAACAGTTCAGAGGAGGCATGGTGTATAGTTGGATTTGCCTTTTGCATGATAAAGTGTAGGTGTTATAAATCTAGTCAATTTTTAATTAAAATAGTTCACCATGGGTTTTTGTAGTTAACAAATACGTGAATTCCTGTCTCCCTTTCTCTGTAGCCTATTCAGCACATGTATTTTTATATGCCCTTTCTCTGTAGCCTATTCAGCACATGTATTTTTATATGCACATATAGAATCCTACCTGGTATCACACGTACATTTTTGTGACTTGGCTGACTTGGAGATACAAATTGTGAGAAAAGATCACTCCTCCTAAAAGCAGTTGGAACTGAAAATTCAACCTATGTGTGAGCTTCCTAGGAGAACAACATTGTACATAAATCCATGCTCAGTAAAATAAATTATTTTGCATCTGTGGATGTTATATATTTCATGATGAATATTGATTGGCTTATATATTGGTACTTTTTAATATCTCTTTCTGTGTTTTGGGTGTGTGTGTATATATATATATATATATATATATATATATATATATATATATCTCTCAAGATTTTTCAAAATATGAAATATATGTGTCTTATATACACTACAGAAATTCATTCATGTTCATGTATGTGGATTTATAATAAAAATTTCACAAGATTATTCTCAGAAGTATTCATTTACCTGAACTACATATTTGTTTTCTAGTACTTAAAACTAACTTCAGTGAATGTGCATACAAATACTAATATTTCTACAGTAATTGACCCAGTTTAACATCAATGCAATTAGATTCCTATGGGACATGGTGTGTATTTTGATGTTCATTTTTATTCAACATTGGTTTGTTAATATTTCTTCAGTTCATGCACATCATAGGATATATATTTCATCCACAAATTCACAAATTTATAGGCATTTGTTTCTCTTTCAATCACTTACTGCTTCAGAACACATGTATTCCTCCAGGTTTCTTGACTGGTCTTTTAATGAGACTTCTTTCCAAACACATTATTTTCGATTTCCATAATCACTTTTGAAGCAAATCTCACACAATCTTTATAATAAAACATAACGCAATTATACAATTAGATGTGTAACTGGTTGGAATGAATGATTGTATATCAATATAAGTTTTTGTGTATATTTTCACATATCAATTCAATCCATTATTTAAAGTGGAAACAGTTATATTATTTATTCACAGTATTGTCAATTCATGCATTAATTCTATATTCATAGACACAGAGTACAAATCTTTGTACCGCCAATAATAATTTATACATCTTCAAAATATTGCTCTCAGAAATGGTATAAGAAATACTTATGTCACCCAATCTACATATACATTTTATCACAGTAATATTCGGGACCCAAAATGCAAAGGTCAAACATATGATTGTACCAAAGCCTAAATTGAAAGTGAGCATGGATTACTAAAAACATCCATGTACATGTTGCCTAATGTTCTCAAATGTCAATCCTATTTGTGACAACATATTTTTTTCTTCCTTAGATTATATATTCAAACTCAACCCTGTTGAAAATATCTAATCCTATCACTCACTTTATACTTTTCCTGATTTCTTAATGTCTCTATTGATATCTGCTTACTGACATATTTTCCCCAGTTCATCATTGTGACTGACTCTTCACATGTGCTCACATTTAAATTCACTCTCTATCCGAAAACCCTATTGCTGGAGAACTTTTGTCCAAAACCTATACTCACTCTTCTTTCTGAAACTGAATATCTTTCTAATAATTTCAACTATCCCTTTTTGACTAGAAGTTCTCTTCAACATTCCATCATCCAACGTACAAGGTCCCATGCCATTGTACTGAATTTATCTGAGACATCTCTGCAGAAAATAATTCAAATCTAAGTATCCCAATCAAGGGCCCAATGCCCTTCTGGGCTTCAAATCTTACCTACATTTCTGTTTTCATACTAATATTTCACCTATATTTTCTTGTAAATATTGCAGCTTCCCAATCATTCCTGCAGAATGATTCCTAACTCATATCGAACATGTTATTAATCCTAATCATACAGTGTTCCCTCAATATAACTTTACAGAAGATTAGAGACAGAGTTGGTCTTTCAATATAGGAATGTAGCAGATCTTCCACATGCTAAGATCCTCAAAGGTCCATACAGAAATCATCCCTGGAGAAGATGTATGCAGCTATGAAGGACCTGAGAGAGAAAAAGTCATCTCCATGTAATGGCTCACCGCTGGCTCCTAATAACCTCACAGAGTTGGCCAAGGAGACCAGATCTGAGACAGGACAGGCCATTTCTGGGAACATAGTATGGCCCACCAGTAAGAGGACACTCCGGATAGTCACAGACCTACTTGGGGGAAGGAGGTGCCTTTGTGGGTTGGGTGTGAGTTTGTGGTCTTGTCTCATTTTCTAAGAATAGGTAGGAAAGGCAGTATGTTAATTTTGGAGTGGATGGTTTCTAGAAAGTCGTTTGACAAGGAGTGTGTTTCTATGTCTGGGTATCCCACTGTGTTCGTGGATGAAGACATTAGAAAGAGCATGCATCAATGGATGTGTTCTGTCTAGTAGAAAGCTTCCCAGCATTCATCCTTCCCAATTTATAGATGGACTTGGCTTGCCTTCTGGATGGGCAAACCTACTGTCTTCCTAAGTTCCTGTTTTCTGCCTGAATTCTGGCCACTAACCATAATAGGCTCATGGTTATGTGTCCAAGATATGTACCACCTCCAAGCTCTGGGACATGGCCATGTACAGGATAGCTGAAGGGAATTGGAGCATCTCAGAAAACTCAGATATCAATGTGACCAGTAAAGTCTCTGTGGAGAAACCCTGCTTTGGGCCTTTTGCATACCTATTCTTCTGTTGCACTGAATAACAGGAAGGTCTTTGATTAGGCCACGCCTTTGTGAAGCCTGAAGAAAACAGTTTTCAAATGGAAATGAATGGGCATCACCTGGGGCTCTTTTCTTAATTGTTTGGAAAGGGATGTGTCTGAATTGGCCACTTGGCCCTGTGTGAGGCTGTGCCTTAGATACTCAGCACCTAATGGACCTAAAGAAAGATCCCATGTGTGCACCCAAATCCAAAATGTCCAAAAAGCATTTATTGTGGACTACGTCTCTCGCCTTCCTCTGTAAGGTTCCTGATCTCTATCAAGTGAGAATAGGGATCCTTTGCATCAAATGAGTACTTCAAAGCCTTGCAGAGTCTAGCCCACTGGTGCTTGTGATTACTCATGACTCCAGTTCACATAAAGAATCTAAATCCCACAGTCAGTAAGCCTCAAATTGGAATTGTGGAGCAGTATTAAAGGCAGGGCTCTATGATCATTCCGTGTTCAAAGAAAGGGTGTCCAGGCAACCCTGACTTGTGACAAATGAGGTGCGAGGGTGCTTATTTTGAACACTGTGTTGGTCTGTGCCCCTCATGAAAACCTCAAGCCAGAGGTTATTATTAGTGTCTATATGGAAGAAGATGAGTGCCATGTGGGAGTCTTTTGTTTTTAATTGTGGTCATTTGTGTGGCGGTTGGAAGAGATGTCTGGTTCCACCTGGGCTTGAACTCTGGTGTGATTCCCCTTAGAGACTGAGTTGTGGAACTGTCCTCAGAGAAGTATTGCCATGAATTGTGTTGAGATTTTAGGAGGCCACACATGAGATTCGCCCTTGGAAACTGAGATCTAGGCCCAGGGTGGCTTTCCACAGAGCATAAGTAATCTCAGCCAGGATATCACACGATTTTATTGTTAAAAACTTGGCAGCCATTGTTGAGAGTCAAAACACACATGGAGCTCACATTGTAGACCTCAATGAGCCTGGCTTCATGTGACCTTTTGGCCACACTTTGGGAAGCTTTGCCTGTGATAGTTCTCCATTTCTTTCGTTCAAATGAGTTTCCTCGCCATTTAATGGTTCCTGAATGATTGGAAACCCACAGTGCCTCCAACTTCATCCTTAAAAAATAGCTAGATAAATACCACCAAATTTTTGAAATTCCCTTGACCAAGTGGCACTGGAGAAACTTTGGATTCCTGTTGCTGATTATGAGTATACCAGACAGTGCCTTGATTGACTTGGTTTCACGAAAATGCTGTAGAACAGAGATGCCAGTAATTTGGAGCCTGCTGAGTAGTTGGCCTAGAGCAGTGGTGGGGAGGTGTCTGAAATAACATCTGTGGTGAGGCCATGTTTATCTGCCATTGGCTTCCAAATGGCTTGTGACTGACATTTTGCATCCAGCAGACCCTTGTATGTAAAAGCATCTTGTTATATGGAGAGGTTTCAGGACAATATTCAGAATCAGGTTGCTATGGTCAATGGGGCAAGCTCTGTGGGAAAGAAGCTTGCTTGGTGCATTCTCCTGCAGACCCTGACCCACCACATGTGACAGAATTCCCTCCAGAACTTTGTCCCAGTGGAACTCCTTGTATTTCAAGAAACAGATACCAAACTCTCAGTGCAGCAGCAAGAAACACCACAAAAAGTGGAGGATGAAAAAATGGCTTTACAGTAAAGACGAGGAGACACTTAGCGCGCACTGGCTACAGTTTACCTACAAAGAAAAAATTCAGCACTGCTGCCTCATGTTCATTGGGAAATAAGAAACAATGTCCTCCAGGTCACATAGATGCAGACCCAGTTATGATGGTCTAACTAGAACGGAAGCTAAATCTCCTGACAGCAACATATATTTCAAGTGCCCAAACTCAGAGGCAGTTTCTCAAAAGTCTTTAGGCCAGCAGAGCTCCATGTTTGTGGAGTGTTTATCCAGTCCCTTACTTTTGGAAACTCCTATACCACCTCCAAGTATATGAACTCCTGAGCATATTCCATTCCAGATATGTATTCACAGATTTTTGTAAATCATGCCCTCTAATTGTGTCTTACTTTAAGCGAAGATGATGTCAAGGCATTGTTCTGGATGAGAGTAGGAACATTTTTTTGTATCACATATTTGCATAAATATTGAATCTATTTTACTATTTTCAATTCGAAATACTGAATCCCTGACACTAACCCAAAACCTACTAGACTCTGACTACTAATCCTAATATGATGGAGTAAAATAACCCACACAGAATAGAAATACAACCAGTTCAGAGGAGGCATGGTGTATAGTTGTACTTTCCTTTTGCATGATAAAGGGTTGGTGTTATAAATCTTGTCAATTTGTAGTTAAAATAGTTCTCTATGTGTTTTTAAAGTTAACAAATATGTGAATTCCTGTCTCCCTTTCTCTGTAGCCAGTTCAGCACATGCATTTTTATATGCACATATAGAATACTACATGGTATCACACGTACATATTTGTGAGGTAACTGACTTTGCAAATACAAATTGTTAGAAGAAAACACTTCTTCTAAATGCTGTTGGAACTGAAAATTCAACCTATGGGTGAGCTTCCTAGTTGAACAACATAAATCCATATTTAGTAAAATCAATATTTTTGGATCTGTGGATGATATATATTTCATGGTGAATTTCGGTTGCCATACATAATGCTACTTTGTAATGTCTGTATTTAGGTGTGTGTGTGTGTGTGTGTGTGTGTGTGTGTGTGTGTATTCACTCTGCTGATTATTCAAAATATAAAATATATGTGTCTTATTATACACTAACTAAATTCATTCATATTCATGCATTTGGATTTATAATCAACGTTTGAGAAGATTATTCTCAGAAATATTTTTCCACCTGAAATACATGTTTGTTTCCTAGTACTGAAAACTAACTTCAGGGGATCATATTATGGCAGCGATGGGGGTTCATTACCCACCTGTACCGCGTCACTTTGCAGGAGAAGGACGAGTTAGAACGGCTAAAATCTATCTTATTAGAATTTTCCAGGAAAATTGGTGTGCTCCAAAACCTACAGGAAGGATTTCCATTGCACAAGAACCAGCTACAGGGACTCAAACACCAGCAATTTGTCCTCACGGAGGGTCACGCTGCTTATTTAGCAAATCGCCCCAAGGCTAGTGTCTGCAATGTGCGCTGGGAAACGACGAGAGAGCAACACAAAGATACAGTCTGTGGATTATGCGGGCTCCTGCCATCTGGGCAATCACTGTGCTCAGTGCTGAATTCTGGGTTTGAAATGGGGGAAGGAAGCGGTCCAATTCGGTTTTCCACACCGGTGAGACCACAGAGGAAGATAGCGGTCACCATCTTGGAGAGCTGATGTCACCATCCCTGTTTTCGACTGATCACAGCTCATTCAGATACAGAATAGGTAATTTCAGGCTGCCATTCGCCTTCATCTTGCAGACAAATTACTCAGGGTCAGTGCTAAAGAACCCATGAAAATTGCTTCTTGGATCGTTCTCCTATCAGAACATACACCGAGCCCGGAGCGGCTGAATTCCGGGTCCCGGAACTGCTCTGGCCCAGGGCTAAAGAACCTGCGGAAACTGTTTCTTGGTCTGGGTCCTGCTGAATACTGTAGAGGTAAATGCCAACTGAGCCTTCATAGACAGTGGCAACAGGATTGAGACGGGGCTTGTGAGGTCCGGTCAGGACTCACCCGTTGCTTTGGTCACCCGACAAAGGGAATGAAATGCTGCCATTTACATGGGATACCAACATGGCAGACATCTGATGTGATCACAAAGCGGTGGAGGAGATAACTTCATCGATACCAGCGGCGAGAGAAATAGTTGGTCTCCTGGTAAAGAAAGTGAGTCACAAACATCTGAGTCTCTCTCATTTTGTCATCAAGCCAGAGGTGCAGAGCAGAGCTGCCGCCTGTGCCTGGAACAGGCCCAGCGGCCCACCGGCGTGGTAGTCACGTCACCCCAATTGGAGTAGGGGCAGAGCAGAGCCGACACCCATGCCTGCAAGGTAGGCAGACGTATGACTGACCGGCAGAACAGGCCTAGCGGCCGGTCAGCATGGTAGACAGATCACCCCAATTGGAGGAGCAGCACAGCCGCCAACCGCACCTGCAATGGAGACTTTTCCACTATACAAGAGCAATATAAATATACAGGGGGAAAATTACAAAAACACAACAGTTTCACCAAGCAGAAAGAAACGCAAGCTGTATGAAAAGACAAGGAAAGAAAGGACCACAAGCAATGCAGGTCAACTCAACTTTAGAAGAGGTAATAGATGCAGCATATGGAATGTCAGATAAAGAATTCAGGATATACATGCTTCAGGTGATCTGGAATCTCAAGGAAGACATTAGACAGCAAAAATCAGACAATGAAAGATCACTTCGACAATGAATTACATAAAAAAATCCAAGTAGCAAAGATCAACTATACAGGGAGATAGAGGTTATGAAAAACAAACGAACTGAAATCTTAGAAACGCAGGAAGTAATGAACCATCTTAAAAACTCAATTGAGAATACTACCATCAGAGCAGAATACTTAGAAGATAGAACATCAGACAATGAAGACAAAGTATTTCAACTCAAAAAGAACATATACAGCTCAGCAAGACTGTTAAGAAACCATGAGCAAAATTGCAAGAAATATGGGATAACATAAAGAGAATAAACATAAGACTCATTGGGATACAGGAATGTATAGAGGTCCAAACCAAAGGAGTGAGCAATCTATTCAATGAAATAATAGGAGAAAAATTCCTAGACTTGAAGAATGAGACAAAATCCCAAATCCTAAAAGTCTACAGGACGCCGAACGTGCAAAATCATGAGATCCACACCTAGACACATTGTAATGAAGATACCCTACATACAGAATAAGGTGAGAATTTTAAAAGCTACAAGAGAAAGGAAGCAGATTATAGTTAGTGGTAAACCAACCAGGATAACAGCTGATCTTTCAACACAGACTCTGAAAGCTAGAAGATCCTTTAATAACATATTTCAAACACTGAAAGAAAATGGGTTCCAACCAATTATCATGTATCCAGCGAAATTAAGCTTCAGATGGAAGATGAAATTAAAACCTTCCACGATAAACAAAAGTGAAAAGAATTTGCAGCTAGAAAACCATCTCTTCAAAACATCCTCGGCAAAACATTACAGGAAGTGGAAATGGAAAATACCAATGAAAACCAACAGTGGGAGGTAGGACATTAAAGGGGGGAAAATAATCAAAGAGGAAAACAAACTATGTTTAGTAACATAAATAAACAAATATGGCTGGAAGAACAACCAATATCTCAAAAATAACCAAAAATCTTAATGGCTTAAACTCACCAATTAAGAGACACAGGCTAGTAGAATGGATCACAAAACAAGAACCAACAAAATGCTGCCTACAGGAGACGCATTTTATAGGAAAAGACATACATAGACTGAGGGTGATACTTGGAAAAATCATATCACTCTTATGAACTTTGGAAACAAGCAGGAGTGTCCATACTCATATCAAATAAAATAGATTTCAAGCCAAAGTTAATCAAAAGGGATAAAGAAGGACACTACATACTACTCAAGGGAACCATACGCCAACAAGACATAACAATCATAAATATATATGCCACAAACAATGATGCAGCTTTGTTCATCAAACAAACTCTTCTCAATTTCAAGAGTCTAATGGACCACAATACAGTAATCATGGGAGACATGAACACACCTCTCTCACCACTGGACATATCTCCCAAACAAAAGTTGAATAAGGAAACTATAGAACTCAATAACACAATTAATAACCTAGACTTAATTGACATATATACAATATACAACCCATCATCAAGAAGTTACACTTTTTTCTCAGCAGAACATGGATCCTTCTCAAAAATACATCATATATTATGTCACAGGGCAATTCTTAGACAATAAAAAGGAGTAGAGATAATACCATGCATTTTATCTGATCATAATGGAATGAAATTAAAAATCAACGATAAAAAAGGAAGGAAAAATCATTCATCACTTGGAGAATGAACAATAGGTTTCTGAATGATCAATGGGTTATAGAAGACATCAAGGAAGAAATTAAAAAATTCTTAGAGATAAATGAAAACACAGACACAATATATCGGAATCTATGGGACACATTGAAAGCAGTTCCAAGAGGAAAATTCATTGCTTGAGTTCATTCCTTAGAAAAAGAAAAAACCAACAAATAAATGATCTCATACTTCATCTCAAAATCTTAGAAAAACAAGAGCAAACAACAGCAAAAGAAGTAGAAGGCAACAAATAATTAAAATCAGAGAAGAAATTAATGAAATCGAAACAAAAGAAACAATTGAAAAAATTGACAAAACAATACATTGGTTTTTTGAAAAAATAAATATAATCGACAGACCCTTAGCCATGCTAACAAAGAGAAGAAGAAAGAGAACTCAAATTACTAGCATATGAAATGAAAAAGGAAATATAACAAGAGACACTTCAGAAATACAGAAGAAAATCAGAAATTATTTTGAATTAATATACTCCAATAAAATAGAATATAGTGAAGGCATTGATAAATTTCTTAAGTCATATGATGTGCCCAGATTGAGTCAGGAGGATATAGACAACTTAAACATTCCAATATCAATTGAGGAAATAGAAGAAACCATCAAAATACTACCAACTAAGAAAAGCCCAGGACCGGATGGGTATAGAGCAGAATTATACAAAACATTTAAAGAAGAACAAAAACCAATACTTTTCAAGGTATTTCAGGAAAAATGCAAAAATCCTCAAAAAAATTCTGGCGAATCAGACACAAAAACATGTATATAAAAAAAATGTGCACCATAATCAAGTAGGATTCATTCCTGGGATGCAAGGCTGGTACAATATACGGAAATCAATAAATGTTATTCATCACATCAATAGACTTAAAAATAAGAACCATATGATCATCTCGAGAGATGCGGAAAAAGCATTTGACAAGGTACAGCATCACTTTACGTTCAAAACTCTAGAAAAACTAGGGATAACAGAATCATACCTCAATATTGTAAAAGCAATCTTTGCTAAGCCTCAGGCTAGCATCATTCTGAATGGAGAACAATTGAAGGCATTCCCCCTAAAATCTGGAGCAAGACAATGATGCCCTCTCTCACCCCTTCTGTTCAACATAGTTATCGAAACACTGGCCAGAGCAATTAGAAAGACTAAAGAAATTAAAGGCATTAAAATAGGAAAAGAAGAACTCCAATTATCGCTATTTGCAAAAGACATGATTCTATACCTAGCAGACCCAAAAGGGTCTACAAAGAAACTATTAGAGGTAATAAATGAATTCAGCAAAGTGGCAGGATATTAAATCACCACGCATAAATCAAAGGCATTTTTGTATATCAGCGACAAATCTTCTGAAATGGAAATGAGGACAATCACTCCATTCACAATATCATCAAAAAAATAAATAAAATACTTGGGAATCAACCTAACAAAAGAGGTGAAAGACATATACAATGAAAACTACAGAACCCTAAAGAAAGAAATAGAAGAAAATCTTAGAAGATGGAAAAATATACCCTGTTCATGGATAAGCATAACTAACATCATCAAAATGACGATATTACCAAAAGTTCTCTATAGGTTTAATGCAATACCAATCAAAATCTCAAGGTCATTTCTTGTAGAAATAGATAAAACAATTATGAAATTCATATGGAAAAATAAAAGACCCAGAATAGCAAAAACAGCTCTAAGCAGGAAGTGTGAATCAGGCAGTATACCGATACCAGACCTCAAACTATACTACAGATCAATGGTAACAAAAATAGCATGGTACTGGTGACAAAACAGGCGGGTGGACCAGTGATACAGAATAGAGGACACAGAAGCCAATCCACAAAACTACAGCTATCTTATATTTGATAAAGGGACTAAAAGCATGCAATGGAGGAAGGATAGCATCTTCAAAAAATGGTGCTGGGAAAACTGGAATTCCATATGTAACAAAATGAAACTGAATCCCCTCCTCTCACCATGCACAAGAGTTAACTCAAAATAGATCTAGGAGGTTGATATCAAATCAGAGACACTGCATCTGGTGGAAGAAAACTTTTGCCACCATCTACATACTGTGGTGTCGGGCTCCAAATTTCTCAATAGGACACCCATAGCACCAGAGTTAATCCCTAGAATCAACAAATGGGACTTACTCAAACTAAATACATTTTTCTCAGCAAAAGAAACAATAAGAGAGGTAAATAGGGAGCCTACATCCTTGGAACAAATCTTTACTCCTCACACTTCAGATAGAGCCCTAATATCCAGAGTATACAAAGAACTCAAAAAAATTAAACAATAAGAAAATGAATAACCCAATCAACAAATGGGCCAATGACCTGAACAGACACTTCTAAGAGGAGGACATAAAATCAATCAATAAGTACATGAAAAAATGCTCACCATCTCTAGCAGTCAGAGAAAAGCAAAACAAACCCACCCTAAGATACCATCTCACTGCAGTAAGATCGGCAGCCATTATGAAGTCAAACGCCATCATGTGCTGTCGAGGATGTGGGGAAAAGGGCACACCTGTACATTGCTGGTGGGACTGCAAATTGGTGCAGCCAATTTGGAAAGCAGTATGGAGATTTCTTGGAAAGCTGGGAATGGAACCACCATTTGACCTATTCCCCTTCTCGGTCTATTCCCTAAAGAACTAAAAAGAGCATGCTACAGAGATACTGATAAATCGATGTTCATAGCAGCACAATTCACAATTGCAAGACTGTGGAACCAACCTAGATTCCCTTCATTAGATGAATGGATTAAAAATGTGGCATTTATATAGAATGGCTTGTGACTCACAAGGTGCAGCCAGCAGACCCTTATATGTAAAGGTAAATTGTTATATGGTTTGGTTTCAGGTAAATGTTCAGAATCAGGTTGCTATGGACACGGGGGCAAACTATGAGAGATAGAATATTGGATGGTGCATTCTCCTGCAGAACCTGACCATACACACGTGACAGAACTCCCTCCAGCACTGTGTCCCAGTTGAACTCCTTGTATTTCGTGATGCAAATACCAAACTCCCAGTGCAGCAGCAAGAAACACCACGAAAAGTGGAGGATGAACAAATGGCTTCACAGTTCACACGGGGAGACACTTAGGTTCCAGTGTCCACAGTTTACTTAGGAAGAGAGAATTCAGCACTACGGTCTCATGTTCATTGGAAAATAAGAAACCATGTCCTCCAGGTCACATAGATGCAGACCCATCTTTGATGGTCTCACTACAAAGGAAGCTAAAGCTCCATACAACAAAATATATTTCAAGTGCCCAACCTCAGAGGGACTTTCTCAAGAAGTCTTTAGGCCAGCAGAGCTCCATGTGTGTGGACTGTTTAAACTTTCCCTTACTTTTGGAAACTCCTTTACCACCTCCAATTTTTTGAACTACTGAGTATATTTTATTCCACATATGAATTCACAGATTTTCTAACTCTTCTCCTCTAATTGTGTTTTACTAGGGTCGAAGGTAATGACAAGGCATTGTTCTTGATGAGAGTTGGAAGATTTTTGTGTAGCATATGTTTGCGTACACATTGGATTCATTTTCCTATTTTCCATCCAAAATACTGAATCTCTGACACTATCCCATACCCTACTAGACTTTGACGATTAATCCTAATATGGTGAAGAAAAATAACCCAAAGAGAATAGAAATACAAGCAGTTCAGAGGAGGCATGGTGTATACTAGGTCTTGCCTTTTGCATGATAAAGGGTAGGTATTATAAAAATTGTCAATTTTTAATTGAAATAGTTCTACATGTGTTTTTAAAGGTAAGGAATATGTGACTTCCTGTTTCCTTTTCTCTGTAGCCTATTCAGCCCATGTGTTTTTATACGCACATATAGAATCCTACCTGGTATCACACATAATTTCTTTTGAGGCTACTGACTTGGAAGATAAAAATTGTGAGTAGAGATCATTCCTCCTAAACGCTGTTGAAACTGAAAATTCAACCTATGTCAGCTTCCTAGTAGAACAACATTATACATGAATCCATGTTAAGCAAAATGAATATTTTTCGATATGTGGATTATATATATTTCATGATGAAATGTGATTGGCATATATATTGCTACTTTTAATGTCTGTGCATGTGTCTGTGTGTGTGTGAGTGTGTGTGACTCTCCAAGTTTTTTAAAATATGAAATATATGTGTATTATATACACTCCCTAAATTCATTCATGTTCATGTATGTGGATTTATAATCAACTTTTCAGAAGATTATTCTCAGAAATATTCATCCACCTTGAATACATATTTGTTTCCCATTACTGAAATCTGACTTCAGTTAATGGTTCATACAAATCCTAACATTTCTACATTAACTGACCCAGTTTAACATCAATGCAAGTGGATTCCTATGGGACATGATGTCTATTTTGAACTTCATTTCTATTCAACACTGCTACATTACTATTTCTTCACGTTTAGCCCATCATAGCATATATATTTCATCCACAAGTTTACAAATTTAGAGGCATTTGGTTCACTTTAAATCCCTTCCTGCTTTAGAACACATGTATTCCTCCAGGTTTCTTGACTGGATTTTTTGAGACTTCTTTCCAAACACATTATTTTCGATTTCCATAATCCTTTTGAAGAAAATCAGACACACCCTTCATGATAAACCATAACCTAATATTGCCATTAGATGTATAACTGGTTGGAATGAATAATTTTATATCAATATTAGATTTCCTGTATATTTTCAGATATCAATTAAATGAATTATTTAAAGTGGAACCAGTTATATTATTTATTCACAGTATGGTCTATTCATGCATTATCTCTATATTCACAGACACAGCGTACACCTCTTTGTACCCCCAATACTAATTTATACGTCTTCTCAATATTGCTCCCGGAAATGGTGGAAGAAATACTCATGTCACCTGATCTACATATACATTTTATCACAGTAATATTCTTGACAAAACTGCAAAGGTCACACTTATGATTTTACAAAGCCTAAATGGAAAGTGAACATGGATTACTAAAAACATCCATGTCCAGGTTGCCTAATGCTCTCAAATGTCATTCTTTGGTGACTACATATTTGTTTCTTCCTAAGATTATGTATTCAAACTCAATCCTGTTGAAAATGTCTAATCCTAACAATCACTTTGTACTTTGCCTAATTTCCTATTGTCTTCCTTGATATTTGCTTTCCTACATTTTTTCCCTAGTTCATCATTGTGAATGACTCTTCACATGTGCTGACATTGGCATTCACTCTCTAATCGAAACCCTATTGCTAAAGAATTTTTTTTTTCCAAATTCTATACTCACACTTCTTCCGAAAACTACCGACTGTCTTTCTAATCTTACCGACTATCCCTTTTGGAGTTGATGTTCCCTTCTAAATTCAATCATCCAAGGTACAAAGTCTTATGCCATTGTATATTGATTAATCCAAAAAATTTCTGCTGAAGGTAATTCAATGCTAAGTATCCCAATCAAGGGCCCAATTCCCTTCTGGGCTTCAAATCTTACCTAGATTTCTGTTTTCATACATATATTTCACCTCTATGTTCTTATAAATATAGCAGATTCCCAATATCATTATTCATCCCTCAGAATAATTCCTAACCCAAATTGAACAAGTTATTAATGCTAACCAAACACTGTTCCCTCAATCTAACTTTACAGAAGAGCGGGACAGAGTTGTATTGTAAGACCTTACAATACAGGAATATAGGGGATCTTCCACCTGCTGAGAACCTCAAAGGTCCATGCAGATATGACCCCTGGAGAAGATGTAGGCAGATATGAAGGACCAAACAAGGCCTGTGTGGAGAGCTGTTCCCGGGTGCCTATGGTTGATATACCATTCTAACTTGTGAAAGTGTCACATGAAGTAGGGGTAGCCACCAGCACTTGTCCCCGTTGAACTCCTTGTATTTAGTTAAGCAAATACCAAACTCCCAGTGCAGCAGCAAGAAACACCACGAAAATGGAGAATGAACAAATGGCTTCACAGTCCACATGGGGAGACACTTAGCCCCCAGTGGCCACAGTTTACCTACAAAGAGGGAATTCAGTACTGCTGCCATAAGTTCATTATAAAATAAGATACCATGTCCTCCAGGTCACATAGATGCACACCCAGCTTTGATGGTCTCACTACAAAAGAAGCTATAGCTCCAGACAACAATATAAATTTAAGTGCCCAACCTCTTAGCCAGTTTCTCAAGAAGTCTTTAGGCCAGCAGAGCTCCATGTTTGTGTTGTGTTTACAATGTCCCTTACTTTGAGAAACTCCTCCACCATATCCAAGGTTGTGAACTCCTGAGAATTTCCCATTCCAGATTGGATTTATTTTGCAATTTTCCATTCTACAGTAACTGACCTAGGTTTACATCAATGCAAGTAGATTCCTATGGAACATGATGTGTATTTTGAAGTTCATTTTTATTCAAAACTGTTACATTACTATTTCTTCAGTTTATGCACATAATAGGATATATATTTATTCCACAATTTAGGAAGTTTATAGGCATTTGTTTCACTTTCAATCACTTTCTGCTTCAGAACACATGTATTCCTCCATGTTTCTTGACTGGTCTTCTCATGAGACTTCTTTCCAAACACATTATTTTCTATTTCGTAATCACTTTTGAAACAAAACTCACACTCCCTTCATTATAAACCATAACTCTAAGATTACCATTAGATGTATAACTCTTCGGAATGAATGATTGTATATCAATATAAGATTTCCTATATATTTTCAGATATCAATTCAATCCATTATTTAATTGGAACCAGTTATATTTTTTCCCAGTATGATCTATGTATGCATAATCTCTATATTCATAGACACAGCATACACCTCTTTGTACCCCCAATACTAATTTATTCGTCTTCACAATATTGCTCCCGGAAATGGTGGAAGAAATACGCATGCCACCTGATCTACATATACATTTTATTACAGTAATATTCTGGACACCAAATGCAAAGTCACACTTATTATTGTACCAAAGCCTAAATGGAAAGTGAGCATGGATTACTAAAAACATCCATGTCCACATTGCCTAATTCTCTCAAATGTCAATCCTATTCGTGACTACATATGTGTTTCGTCCTAAGATTATATATTCAACCTGAACCCTTTGAAAAAGTCTAATCCTATCACTTTATAGTTTGCCTGATTTTGTAATGTCTCTATTGATATCTGCTTTCCTACATATTTCCCAAGTTCATCATTGTGATTGACTCTTCACATGTGCTGACAAATATTCACTCTCTAACCAAAACCCTATTGCTAAAGAACTTTTGTTTCAAATACTATACTCACTCTTCTTCCTATACCTACCGACTATCTTCCTAATCCTACCGACTATCCCTGTTTGACTCGATGTTCTCTTGTACATTCAATCATCCAAGGTAGAAGATCCTATGCCATTGATTATAGATTCATCTTAGACATCTGTGCATAACATAATTCAATGCTAATTATCCCAGTCAAGGTCCCAATGCCATTCTGGGCTTCGAATCTAAACTAGATTTCTGTTTTCATAATTATATTTCATCTCTATATTCTTTTAAATATTTTAGGTTCCAAATACCATCATTCATCCAGCAGAATGATTTCTAACCCAAATCAAACATGTTGTTAACCTTAACCATTCACTGTTCCATCAATCTAACTTTACAGAAGAGCAGGGATAGAGTTGTATGAGATCTTTCACCTGATGAAAACCTCAAAGGTACATGCATAAATGATCTCTGAAGAACATGAAGGCAGCTATAAAAGACCTGAGAGAGCAAAAGTCATCTTCAATGGCAAACAACCTGGTCAGGATGAAGGGTTCTGACTGAATCAGCCTCTCTCTTCTTAATGTAGAGAAAATGGACCAAACCCAGCCTGTGTGGGTAGCTGTCCCAGGGCGCCTATGATTGATATACCGTTCTATCTTGTGAAAGTGTAACAGGAAGTAGGGGCAGCCTCCTTCTCATGTGACACTTGGAAGCCACTGGTAGGACAAAGTGGTTGCCAAGGCAGTAACCTCATTCAGTTCCTGAAGGAAGTGACCTCACCTCACTTCCTTGGTGATTAAAATCTCTGAACTTGGGATTCATGAAGCCAGTCACCCATAGCCAGTCCCAGTCCCAGTCCCAGTGGTCACACTTGTTTGGATTTACCAAAGACAGAGTCAGTCTTTCTTGGTAACTACTGATGTGAGGATGGCCAAATGCCAGGAAAGCTTTAAAGAGGAGCCGTTTCTGAGAAAGCAGGTAGTGGCTCACCTCTGGCTCCTGACACCTTCACAGAGTTAGCCAAGGAGACCAGATCTGACACAGGTCAGGCCATTTCAGGGGAACATAGTATGGTCCACCAGTCAGAGGACACTCTGGATATTCACAGACCTACTTGAGTTAAGGAGGTGCCTTTGTTGGTGTGGGTGTGAGTTTGGTTTTGTCTCATGTTCTGAGAATAGGTAGGAAAGGCAGTTTGTTTGGATTGGAGTGGACTGTTTCTAGTAAGTCGTTAGACAAGGCCAGTGCTTCTATGTCTGTGTTTCCCACTCTGTCTGTGGTTGTAGACATTAGAAAAGAGAATGCATCAAGGATGTGTCCTGTCTAGTAGAATGCTTCCCAGCATTCTTCCTGCCCGATTTAGGAATGGACTGTGGCTCGCCTTATGCATGGGAAACACCTACTAAGTTCCTGTTTTCTTCCTGAATTCCGGCAAACCTCAAGAATAGGCCCATGGTTTTGAGTCCAAGATATGTACCACCTCCAAGCTCTGTGACATGGCCATGTGCTTGATAGCTGTAGGGAATGGGAACATCTTAGAAAACTCAAATATCTGTGTGACCAGTAAACTCTCAGTGGAGAAACCCTGCTTTGGTTCATTTGCATACTTATGGTTATGTTGCCCTGAATGTCAAGAAGGTCTTTGCCTCAGGCCACCCCTTTGTGAAGCCTGAAGAAAACTGTTTTCAAATGGAAATAAATGGGCATAACATGTGGCTCTTTGCTTAATTGCTTTGAAAAGGGACGTGTCCAAATCAGCCTTTTGGGCCTGTGTGAGGTTGTGGCTTAGATTCTCAGCACATGGTAGATCTAAAGATAGATTCCATTTGTGCAATCAAAACCAAAATGGCAAAAAATCACTCATTGTGGATGAGTCTCTTGCCTTCCTCTGTTAGGTTCTTTACCTCCATCAAGTGTGAATAGGAGTCCTTTAGGTCAAATGAGTTCTTCAAATCCCTGCAGAGGTGCTTGTGTTTTCTCAAGATTCCATATCACATAAAGAATCTATACCTGAGAGTCAGTAGGCCTCAAATTGGAGAAGGAGAGCAGTATTAATGGCAGGCCTATTTGATCACTCCTGGTTCACAGGAAGGGTGTCCATGTCACCCTCACTTTAGGCAAATGAGGGGCAAGCGACATTATTTTGGACACTCTCTTGGGATGCATCCTGCATGGTAACCTCCAGCCAGAGGTTATGATGAATGTCTATATTTAAGAAGATGAGGGCCATGTGGGTGTCTTTTGGTTTTAATTGTGGTCATTCTTGTGGCAGTTGGAAGAGATGACTGGATCCACCTGGGCTTGAACTCTGGTGTCATTCCCCTTAGAGCCTGAGTTCTGGAACACATATCAAAGAAGAATTGCCATAAATTGTGTGGGGATTTTAAGAGGCCACGCATGAGAGTCGCCCTTGGAAACTGAGATCTATGCCCACGGTGGCTTTCCACAGAGCACTGGGAATCTCAGACAGGATATCACATGATTTAATTCTGAAAGACTTGGCAGCCATATTTGATAGTCAAAAAACACATGGACCTCAATTTTAGACCTCAATGGGCGTGGCTTCATGTGACCTTTTGGCCACTCTTTGGGAAGCCTTGCCTGTGAGAGTTCTCCAGAGCTTTCATTGAAATGATATTCCTCAACATTGAATGATTCCTGAATGAATTGAAATAAACAGTGCCTCCAACTTCATCCTTGAAAATTGGCTAGATAAATACCATGAAATTTTTAAAATTCCAATGACCAGGTGGCACTGAAGAACCTTTGGATGTCCTGTTGCTGATCATGAGTGTACCAGACAGTGCCTTGATTAACAGGCTTTCATGAATATGGTGTAGAACAGAGATGCCAGTAATTTGGAGCCTGCAGAATAGTGGGCCTAGAGCAGAGGTGATTAAGTGTGTGATAAAACATCTGTGGTGGGGTCATGTGGATCTGCCATTGTCTTCCAAATGGCTTGTGACTGACATGGTGCAGCCTGCAGAACATTGTATGTAAACGCATCATGTTATATGGAGAGGTTTAAGGGCAATGTTCAGAATCAGGTTGCTATGGTCACGGAGGCAACCTATGTGGTATACAAGTCCTGTTGGTGCATTCTCCTGCAGTCCCTGACCCACCATATGTGACAGAACTCCCTCCAGGACTGTGGTCAAGTTTAACTCCTTGTATTTCATGAAGCAAATACAAAACTCTCAGTGCAGCAGGAGACATTATAAAAAGTGGAGGATGATGAAATGGCTTCACAGTCCACATGGGGAGACACATAGCCCCCAGTGGCCATAGTTCACCTACAAAGAGAGAATTCAGCACTGCTGCTTCATGTTCATTGGAAAATTATAAACCATGTCCTCCAGGTCACAGAGATGCATAAAGACGTTTGATGGTCTTACTAGAAAAAAAGCTAAAGTTCCTTAAAACTACATATATTTCAACTGTCCATCTTAGAGGCAGTTTCTCCAGACGTCTTTAGGCTGGCAAATCTTCATGTTTGTGGAGGTTTTACATTGTCCCTTACTTTTGGAAACTCCTCTACCATCTCCAAGGTTGTGAAATCCGGAGGAGTTTTCATTTCAGGTATGAATTCAAAGATTTTCTAACTCTTTTTCTCTAATTGTGTCTTACTTGGGGTGAAGGTAATGTCAAGTTATTGTTCTAAATGAGAGTGGGAAAATTTTTGTATAACACTAATTTGCATACACATTGATCCATTTCCAATTTTCCATTCGAAATACTGAATCCTTGACAGTAACTCATACCCTACTATACTCTGACTACTAATCCTAATATGATGAAGAATAATACCCAAATAGAATAAAAATACAAGCAGTTCAGAGGAGGCATGCTGTACAGTTGGATTTCCCTTTTGCATGATTAAGGGTAGGTGTTATAAATCTACTCAATTTTTAATTGAAATAGTCCTCCATGTGTTTATAAAGTTCACAAATATGTGAATTCCTGTCTCCCTTTCTCTGTAGCCTACTCAGCACATGTATTTTTATATGCACATACAGAATCCTACCTGGTATCACACGTACATTTTCATGAGTTGGCTGAATTGGCAGATACAAATTGTGAGAAGAGATCAGTCCTCCTAAACGCTGTGGGAACTGAAAATTCAAACTATGTGTAAGCTTTCCAGTAGAACAATATTATACATAAATCCATGTTCAGTATAATAAATATTTTGCATCTGTGAATGATGTATATTACATGATGAATTACGATTAGCATATATATTGATACTTTTTAATGTATTTTTGTGTTTATTTAAAAAAATATATATATATATACACTCCAGATTTCTCAAAATATGAAATGTATGTGACTTATACACACTCTGTAAATTCATTCATGTTCATGTATATAAATTTATAATCAACTTTTCAGAAGAAAATTCTCATAAATATTCATCCACCTGAAATACATATTTATTTCCCAGTACTGAAAACTAATTTCAATCAATGGTGTTTACAAATCCTAATATTTCTACAGTAACTGACCCAGTTTAACATCAATGCCAGTAGATTCCTATGGGACATGATGTCTATATTGACCTTCATTTTAATCCAACACTGGTACATTACTATTTCTTCAGTTTTTGCACATCATAGGATATGTATTTCTTCGTCAAGTTTAAAATATATAGGAATTTGTTGCACTTTCAAACACTTCTTGCTTCAGAACACATGTATTCCTCCATGTTACTTGACTGGTCTTTTCATGAGACTTCTTTCCAAATACATTATTTTCAATTTCCATAATCAATTTCGAAGCTAAACTCACACACTCTTCATGATGAACCATAACATTAATATTAACATTAGATGTATAACTGGTTGGAATGAATAATTGTATATCAATATAAGATTTCCTCTATATGTTCACGATTCAATTCGATCCATTATTTAAAGTTGGAACCAGTTAGGCTTTTTATTCACGGTATTGTCTATTAATGCATTATCTCTATATTAATAGATACAGTGTACTCTTAATTGTCCCTTCAATACTAATTTATACGTCTTCAAAATATTGCTCCCAGAAATGGTGGAAGAAATACTCATGTCACCTTATCTATATATAGATTTTATCACAGGAATATTCTGGACACAAAAAACGAAGGTCACACTCATGATTGTATCAAAGCCTAAATGCCAAGGGAGCGTGGATTACTAAAAAGAACCATGTCCAGGTCGCCTAATGCTCTCAAATGTAAATCAAATTGGTGACTACATATTTGTTTCTTCCTAAGATTATATATTCAACCCTACCATGTTGAAAATGCCTAATCCTATCACTCACTTCATACTTTGCCTGATTTGGTAATATCTTTATTGATACCTGCTTTCATACATATTTCCCCCAGTTCATCATTATGACTGACACTTCACATATGCTGACATTTACATTCACTCTCTACCCGAAACCCTATTGCTAAAGAACTTTTGGTCCAAATCCTATACTCACTCTTCTTTCTAAACCTACAGACTATCTTCCTAATGCTACTGACTATAGTTTTTTGACTCGATGTTCTCTTCAACAATCAATTATCCAAGGTATAAGGTCCTATGCCATTGTATATCAATTTATCCGAGACACATGTGCAGAACATAATTCAAACCTAAGTATCCCACTCAAGGGCCCAGTTCCCTTCTGGCTTCCAATCTTACCTAGATTTCTGTTTTTATACTTATATTTTACCTATATATTTTTGTAAATATCACAGGCTCCCAATACCATTATTCATCTGGCAGAAAGATTCCTAACGCAAATCAAACATGTTATTAACCCTAAACATACACTTTTCCCTCAATCTAACTTTACAGAAGAGGAGGGACAGAGTTAGTCTTACAATACAGGAATGTAGGGGATCTTCCACCTGCTGAGAACATCAAAGGTATATGCAGAAATGATCCCCTGAGATGATGAAGGAAGCTATGAAGGACCTGAGAGAGCAAAAGACATCTTCCATGGCAAACTATCTGGTCAGAATGAAGGGATGTGTCTGAATCAGCCTCTACCTTCTTAATGTAGAGAAGATGGACCAAACCAGGCTTGTGTGGAGAGCTGTTCTCAGGTACCTATGGTTGGTATACCATTCTAACTGTGAAAGTGTGACAGGAAGTAGGGACAGCCTCCATCTCATGGGACCCTTAGAAGTAACTGTTAGGACAAAGTGGTTGCCAAGTCAGTGACCTCAATCAGTTCCTGAAGGAAATGACCTCACCTCACTGCCTTGGTGATGGAACTCTCTGGACGTTTGATCCTGGAATACAGGCACCAAGAGCCAGTCACAGTCCCTGTCCCAGTGGTCTCACTTGTTTTGATTTACCAAGAACAGAGTCAGTCTTTCTTAGTACCTACTGATGTGACGATGGCCAAATGACAGGAAAGCTCTGAAGAGGAGCTTTTCCTGGGAAAGCAGGTAGTGGCTCACCCATGGCTCCTAACAACTTCAAAGTGTTGGCCAAGGAGACCAGATCTGATACAGGACAGGGCATTTTGGGGGAACATACAATGGCCCACCATTCTGAGGACACTCTGGATAGTCACAGACTTACCTGAGCAAAGGAGGTGCCTTTGAGTGTGTGTGTGTGGGTTTGTGGTTTTGTCTCATGTTCTGAGAATAGGTAGGAAAGGCTCTTTGTTTGGATTGGTGTGGACTGTTTCCAGTAAGTCGTTTTACAAGGCGAGTGCTTCTATGTCTGTGTATCCCACTCTGTCCGTGATTGTAGACATTAGAAAAGAGAATGCATCAATGGATGTGTCCTGTCTAGTAGAAAGCTTCCAAGCATTCATCCTGCCCAATTTACAAATGGACTGCAGCTTGTCTTATTGAAGGGCAACATCTGCTCTCAGTAGTTTCTGTTTTCTTCCTGAATTCTGGAAACTCTCCAGAATAGCCTCATGGTTTTGTGTCCAAGATATGTACCACCTCCAAGCTCTGTGAAATGGTGATGTACTGGATAGCTGAAGGGAATGGCGAGAATCTAAGAAAACTCAGATATCAGTGGGACCAGGAAAGTCTCAGTGGAGAAACCCTTCTTTGGGCCTTTTGCTTACCTATTGTTCTGTTGCCCTGAATTTCAGGAAGGTCTTTACCTCAGGACACTAATTTGTGAAGCCTGAAGAAAACTGTTTTCAAATGGAAATTATTGGGCATCACCTGTGGCTCTTTGCTTAATTGCTTTGGAAATGGATGTTTCTGAAACAGCCTCTTGGCCCTGTGTGAGGCTGTGGTTAGATACTCAGCACCTTATACATCCCACGTGTTCATCCAAAACCAAAATGGCCAAAAGAGCAGTTTTTGTGGATGAAGTCTCTCCCTACCTCTGTAATGTTCCTGACCTCTATCAAGTGAGAATAGGGTGCCTTTGGGTCAAATGAGTTCTTTAAAGCCCTTCAGAGGCTAGCCCATAGGTGATTCCAATGATTCCAATTCACATGAAGAATCTAAACCCCACAGTCAGTAGTCCTCAAATTGGAGAAGCAGAGCAGTATTAACGGCAGGCCTATTTGATAAGTCATGGTTCACAGGAAGGTGTTCAGGCCACCCCAACGTTAAGCAAATGAGGGGCAAGGGAGCTTATTTTGGACACTGTCTTGGGCTGTGCCCCTCATGGAAACCTCCAGCCAGAGGTTAAAATGAGTATCTATATGGAAGAAGATGACGGCCATGTGGAAGTGTTCTGGTTTTAATTGTGGTTATTAGTGTGGTTGTTGAAAAATATGACTGGCTCCACCTGGTCTTGAATTCTAGTGTGATTCCCCTTAGAGACTGAGTTCTGGAACTGATCTCAGAGAGGTATTGCCATGAGTTTTGTTGGGATTTTAGGAGGCCATGCATGAGAGTCACCCTTGGAAACTGAGATCTGTGCCCAGGAAGGCTTTCCACAGAGCACAGGGAATCTCAGCCAGGTTATCACATAATTTTTTTCTGAAAGAATTAGCACCCATAGTTGAGAGTCAAAACACGCAAGGATTTTACATTGTAGACCTCAATATGCCTGGCTTTATGTGACCATTTGGCAACTCTTTGGGAAGCCTTGCCTGTGAGAGTCTTCCAGAGCTTTCATTGAAATGGGCTTCCTCACCATTTAATGGTTACTGAATTAAATGAAACCCTCAGTGCCTCCAACTTCAACCTTAAAAAATGGGCTCGATAAATACCATGAAATTTTTGAAATTCCCATTACCAGGTGGCAGTGGAAAACCATTGGAGATCCTGTTGCTGATCATGAGTGTACGAGAAAGTGCCTTGATTGACTGGGTTTTACAAAAATGGTGAAGAACAGAGATGCCAGTAAGTTGGAACCTGCTGAGTAGTGGGCCTACAGCAAAGGTGGGTAGGTGTGAGATAAAACATCTCTGGTGGTTTCATGTGGATTGGCCATTGGCTTTCAAATGGCTTGTGACTGACATGATGCAGCCAGCAGACCCTTATATGTAAAGGCATCTTGTTATATGGATAGGTTTCTGGGCAATGTTCAGAATCAGGTTGATATGGTCAAGGGGGCAAGCTATGTTGGACATAAGACTGGTTGGTGCATTCTCCTGGAGACCCTGTCCCACCACACGTGACAGAACTCCCTCTAGCACTGTGTCCCAGTTGAACTCCTTGTATTTCATTAAGCCAATACCAAACTCCCAGTGCAGCAGCAAGAATCACCACGAAAAGTAGAGTATGACCAAATGGCTTTACAGTCCACACGGAGAGACACTTATCCCCCAGTTGCCACAGTTTACCCACAAAGTGAGAATTCAGCACTGCTGCCTCATTTTAATTGGAAAATAAGATACCATGTCCTCCAGGTCACATAGATGTTGACCCAGTTTTGATGGTCTCACTACATAGGATGCTAAAGCTACCGACAACAACATACATTTTAAGTGTCCCAACTCATAGGCAGTATCTCAAGAAGTCTTTAGGCCTGCAGAGCTCCATGTTGTGGAGTGTTTACCTTGTCTTTTACTTTTGGAAACTCATCTACCACCTCCAAGGTTGTGAACTCCTCAGCATATTCCATTCCGGGTATGTATTCACAGATTTTCTAACTCTTATCCTCTAATTGTGTATTTCTTCCAGTGAGGGTAATATCAAGGGATTGTTTTTAATGTGAGTGGGAAGATTTTTGTGTAGCACAAATTTGCAAACACATTGGGTTTACTTTCCTATTTTCCATTTGAAATACTGAATCTCTGACACTAACCCATACCCTACTAGACTCTGACTACTAATCCTTATATAATGGAGAATAGTAACCCAAACAGAATACAAATACCAGCAATTCAGAGAAGGCATGGTATGTAGTTGGACATCCCTTTTGCATTATATTGTGTAGGAGTTATAAATATAGTTAATGTTTATTGACATAGTTCTCCATGTGTTTTTAAAATTAACAAATATGTGAATTCCTCTCTCCCTTTTTCTGTAGCCTATTAAGCACATGTATTTTTATATGCACAAATAGAATCCTACCTGGTATCACATGTACATTCTTCTGAAGTGGCTGACATGGCAGATAAAAATTGTGGGAAGAGATCACTCCTCCTAACCTCTGTTGGAACAGAAAATTCAACCATTGGGTGAGCTTCCTAGTTGACCAACATTATGCATAAATCCATTTTCAGTAAAATGTATATTTTTGGATAAGTGGATGTTATATATTTAATGATGAATTTCGATTGGCATATATATTGCTACTTTTTAATGTCTCGGTGTGTGTGTTTGTGTGTGTGTGTATATATATATATATATATATATATATATATATATATATATATATATATATAAATATATATATACTCTCCCGATTTTTCAAAATATGAAATATATGTGTCTTATTATACACTTCCTAAAATTATTCATATTCATGTATGAGGATTTATAATGAACTTTTCACAAGATTATTCTCAGAAATATTCATCCACCTGAAATACATATTTGTTTCCTAATACTGAAAACTAACTTCAGTGAATGGTGCATACAAATCATAATATTTTGACATTACAAGATGGCCGCGAATAGAGAGCATCATACCCAGTGTACCGCGCCACTGCGCAGGTGACTAACGACTAAGAACGACAAAAAACTATCTTGTTAGGAACTTACAGCAAAATGGGGGTGCACTGAAACCTAGAAGAAGGATTTCTAGCACTGAGGTCCAGTAAATGAGTCTCAAACATGAGCCAACTCTGCGACCGGAGATCCTGTCTGACTGATCCGCGCGACCCGTCCAGTGGCTACAGACAGCAGGGCACCACCGAGATGCGATCAATAATCACGGAGAAACGTTGATGCAGATTCTGTGGAATTCTGCCAGTAGAGTCCCCACTGAGCCCTGGGCTGAGTTCAGGATTTCAGATAGGGAAGGAAGTGGTACAGTTCTAACCCCCACAATAGAAACTCCACGAAGGAAACCAATGGCCACCATCTTGGTGAGCTGAAGTAACGACTGCCACTCCCCTACAGATTGCAACAATAAAACAGGTGCTGTTACTCAGCTCATTTCCCATACTTCGGGGAATTTGCATCAAATCTCTCCTAGGCTTTCTGGGGTAGAGATTATCAGAGGGAGCCTGCATTAAGATAGGGGAAAACTAGAGGCACCTGACTTTCAACTCCCCCTCCCATCAGTGGTGAAAAAAACCTGTCTAGCCAGCGCTGAGAGAGGGGCAAGCGGAAAAATAAAATCAAAACAATAGAGTGCCGGGGTTCCCAATATCCAACTGTGCAATCAGAGATCCGGGCTGATTGAATCATGCAGCCAGGCCTCCTGTTTCAGATGGCGGGGCACCACCGAGAAGTGACCTGAAGCAGGGAGAAATGTTGCTGCGGATTCTGTGGAATCCTGCCAGCTGAGCTCCCACTGATCCCCGGGCTGAGTTTGGGAATTCAGACAGGGAAGAAAGTGGTATAGTTCTATTCCCCACAAAAGAAACTCCACCAAGGAAACCAGCGGCCACCATCTTTGAGATCTGAAGTAACCACCGCCCCTCTCCAATAGACTGCAACAATAAAACAGATGTGTGTTACTCAGCTCATCTCTCATACAGCGGGGAATTCACATAAAATGTCTCCTAGGCTTTCCGGGGGAGGGTTAATCAGAGCAAGCCTGCATAAAGACGCAAGAAAAACTAGAGACACCAGACTTTCGACTCCCCCTACCATCAGTGGCCATAACGAAACGTGTATAGCCAGTGCTGGGGGAGGGTGCAAGCGGAAAAAATCAAAACAATAGAGTGTCTGGGTTCCCAAAAGACACCCTCCACACCCAACAAACGGCAGGCACAGAGTACAGTTTGAACTGCCGAGAGGCATCACTCAGGGGAAATCTGGTCTAGAAAAAGAAACCAGGACAAGCGGGAGAAACCAAAGGACTAGAAGGCAGGCCCTTGTGACTGGGCGGCTGGAGACCGCAGGCCTGCACGTGACATTCCACCCACTGCCTGAGTGACTGGGGGGCTGAGGAATTCCCGCCCGCCGACAACCGAGTGTGAGACTGCGTGGCTAGAGATTGCCAACCCAACGGCAACAGCCCAATTGCTGCCCCCGTGACTGGGCGGCTGGAGACCGCCTGCCCGCTGGCGACCAACCGCGCAATTGGGCGGCTGGAGACCGCCCGCCTGCCAGTGACCCAGAGCTGAAACAAACCAGAGACAGTCAAGTCCCACCCCCCAATTCGGACACCTCGGCAAGGAGCCTGGGGCCGGCCAAAGCAGAGAGGTGACATCACTGGAGCTCGGCCTTCGGAATTACTTCCAAGCGGAATCCACTTTAGCAGGCATAGTTTACCAACACAAAGGAGAGACAACAGAGATATACAACACCAAAACAAATCTAAAGAATAAAGCAGAGACACAGCAATCAAATAGAGCTGGAAAGTAACGTGAACATCATGAAAAAACAAGGGAAAAAAGGAGTACAAACAATGCAGGACAACTTAAATCTACAGGAGGACCTTGAAGCATCAGAAACAGGGATAGGGAAAGAACTCAAGGCATACTGAACTCAGATGGAAAGGAATATTAGAGAAGACATGAGGCAGCAAGTCCAAGCAATAAAAGTATATTTTGAAAATGAATTAAACAAACAAATTCAAATGGCAAAGAATGAGCATTACCAGGAGATAGAGATCTTAAAAAAAATATTAAACAGTAATCCTAGAAATGCAGGAAAATATAAACCAAATTAAAAACTCAAACGAGAATATTACAAATAGACTAGATCAAGTAGAAGTCAGAACATCAGATAATGAAGACAAAGTTTATCAACTTGAAAAGAATTGAGTAAACACAGAAAAGATGCTTAAATCCCACCAGGAATTTATTCAAAAGATATGGGATGTCATAAAAAAACAAAAAACAAATTTAAGAGTCATCAGGATAGAAGAAGGCATAGAGATTCAAACCAAAGGAATGGACAACATATTAAATGAAATAATTCTATAAAACTTCCCAGAGATGAATGATGGATTGGATTGCCAATTCCTGGAAGCCTACAGGACCCCAAACATTCAAAACCAAAATAGACCAACTCCAAGACATATAATTATGAAGATAGCCAACATACAGAACAAGGAGAGAATATTAAAAGCTATAAGAGAAAGGAGGCAGATTACATTCAGGGGTAAACCAATTAGGTTAACAACTGAGTTTTCATCACATTCTTTGAAAGTGAGAATATCCTGGAACAATGTAATACAATGCTGAAAAAAAAAAGAATTCCAACCAAGAATACCATATAAAGCAAAGTTAAGCTTCAGATTTGACAATGAAATTAAAGTCTTTCACGATAAACAAAAGCTAAAACAATTCTCAGCCAGAAAACCAGCACTGCAAAGCATTTTGTGCAAAATACTACAAGAAGAAGAGTTAAAAAATAGTGCCCAAAACTAACAGTGGGAAGTATCTCAGTTAAGCGGGAGGAAAGTAACCAAAAAAGTAAAAACTATCCAAACTAAAATATAATAAATAAATAAACATGACTGGAAGTACAAATCATATTTCAATTGTAACCTTAAATGTTAATGGCCTAAATTCACTAATCAACAGACATGTGCTAGTAACCTGGATCAAAAAAACAAATCCAACAATATTCTGCCTTCAGGAGACTCATATGATAGGAAAAAACATACACAGGCTGAAGGTAAAAGGTTGGGAAAAATCATAACACTCACATGGCCCTCGGAAGCAAGAAGGATTTGCCATACTCATATGGAATAATATCAAATTCAAACCTAAGTTAATCAAAAGGGATAAAGAATGACACTATATTCTGTTAAAAGGAATCATCCACCAACAAGAAAAAAACAATTATCAATTTGTATGCACCAAGCAATGGAGGTGCAACATTCATAAAACAAACTCTCCTCAAGTTCAAGAGTCAAATAGACTACAACACAATAATTATGGGTGACTTCAACACACCACTCTCGGCATTAGAGAGATCCTCTAGACAAAAACTGAATAAAGAAACTATAGAACTCAACAGCACAATCAATAACCTAGACTTAACCGACATATATAGAATGTATCAACCATCATCAAGTGGATACATGTTCTTCTCAGCAGCACATAGATCCTACTCAAAGATACACCATATATTATGCCATAGGGCAATTCTTAGTAAATATAAAGGCATGGAGATTATACCGTGCACCATATCTGATCATAATGGAATGAAACTGGATATCAATGAGAAAAGAAGGAAGGAAAAATCCTACATCACATGGAAAATGAACAACATGCTACTGAATGACCAATGGGTTACAGAAGACATAAAGAAGGAGATAAAAAATTCTTAGAGACAAATGACAATACAGACACAACATACCGGAATCTATGGGACACAATGAAAGCAGTTTTAAGAGGGAAATTCATTTCTTGGAGTTCTTTCCTCAAAAAAAGAAAAAAAAAACAACAAATAAATGAACTTAAACTACACCACAAAAACCTAGAAAAGGAAGAGCAAAACAACAGCAAATGTAGTAGAAGACAAGAAATAATTAAATTTAGAGCAGAAATCAACGAAATTGAAACAAAAAAATAGTTGAAAAAATTGATAAAACTAAAAGTTGGTTCTTTGAAAAAATAAATAAGATCAACAGGCCCTTAGCCACGCTAAGGAAGAGAAGAAGAAAGAGAATTCAAATTACTAACATGTGGGATAAAAAAGGCAATATCACAACAGACACTACAGAAATATAGAAGATAATTAGAAAGTATTTTGAAACACTATATTCCAATAAAATAGAATGTTGTGAAGATATTGATAAATTTCTTAAGTCATACGATCTGCCCAGATTGAGTCAGGAAGACACAAACAATTTAAACAGGCCAATAACAAAGGAAGACATAGAAGAAGCAATCAAAAGACTGCCAACCCAAAAAAAGCCCTGGACCGGATGGGAGTACAGCGGATTTCTACAAAACCTTCAAGGAAGAATTAAAATCAATATTTTCAAGCTTTTTCAAGAAATAGAAAAAGAAGGAGCTCTTCCAAATTCATTCTATGAGGCCAACATCACCCTGATCCCGAAACCAGACAAACACACTTCAAAGAAAGAATACTACAGACCAATTTCTCTAATGAACTTGGATGCAAAAATTCTCAATAAAATTCTGACAAATCGAGTACAAAAGCATATCAAAATAATTGTGCACCATCATCAAGGAGGATTCATCCCTGTGATGCAAGGATGGTTCAATATACGAAAATCAATAAATGCCATTCACCACATCAATAGACTTAAAGACAAGAACTATATGATCATCTCGATAGATGCAGAAAAGCATTTGACAAAGTTCTGCATCCATTTATGTTCAAAACTCTATAAAAACCAGGGATAACAGGAACTTACCTCAACATTGTAAAAGCTATATATGCTAAACCTCAGGCTAGCATCATCCTAAATGGAGAAAAAACTGAAGGCATTCCTTCTAAAATCTGGAACAAGACAGGGATGCCCTCTATCACCACTTCTATTCAATTTAGTTCTTGAAATACTAGCCAGAGCAATTAAACAGACAAAAGAAATTAAAGGCATAAAAATAGGAAAAGAAGAATTTAAAGTATCACTATTTGCAGATGACATGATAATATATTTAACAGACACAAAAATGTCTACAAAGAAATGGCTAAAGTTAATAAATGAATTCAGAAAAGTGGCAGGATATATAATTAACACGCATAAATCAAATGCATTCCTGTATAACAGAAAAAACACTTCTGAAATGGAAATGAGGAAAACCACTCTATTCACAACATCCTCAAATAAAATAAGATACTTGGGAATCAACCTAACAAAAGAGGTGAAAGATTTATATAATGAAAACTACAGAAATCTAAAGAGAGAAATAGAAGAAGATGTCAGAAGATGGAAACATGTGCCCTGTTCATGAATAGGCAGAACTAACATCATAAAAATGGCAATATTACGCAAAGTTCTCTACAGGTTTAATGCAATGCCAATCAAAATTCCAACTGCATTTCTTGTAGAAATAGATAAATCAATCATGAAATTCATATCGAAAAATAAAAGACCCAGAATAGCAAAAGCAACTCTAAGCAGGAAGTGTGAATCTGGAGGTATAGCGATACCAGAGTTCAAACTGTACTACAAAGCAATAGTAACAAAAACAGCATGGAACTGGTACCGAAAAATGCAGGTGGACCAGTGGTACAGAAGAGAGGACACAGAAACCAATCCACAAAATTACAACTTTCTTATATTTGATAAAGGGGCTAAAAGCATGCAGTGGAGGAAGGATAGCATCTTCAACAAATGGTGCTGGGAAAATTGGAAATCCATATGCAACAAAATGAAACTGAATCCCGTTCTCTCGCCATGCACAAAATTTAACTCAAAATGGATCAAGGATCTAGATATAAAATCAGAGACACTGCGTTTCATAGAAGAAAAAGTTGGCTACGATCTACATACTGTGGGGTCGGGCTCCAAATTTCTTAATAGGACGCCCATAGCCCAAGAGTTCTTAACAAGAATAAAAAAAATGAGACTTACTTATACTAAAAAGTTTTTTTTCTCTGCAAGGGAAACAAAAAGGGAAGTAAATAGAGAGCCTACATCCTGGGAACAAATTTTTACCCCTCACACTTCAGATAGAGCCCTAATATCCAGAATATACAAAGAATTCAAAAAAATTATCAATAAGATAACAAATAACCTAATCAACAAATGGGCCAAGGACCTGAAAAGACACTTCACCGAGGAGGACATACAATCAATCAACAAGTACATGAAAAAAGGCTCACCATATCTAGCAGTCAGAGAAATGCAAATCAAACCCACCCTAAGATACCATCTCACTCCAGTATGATTGGCAGCCATTATGAAGTCAAACAACAACAAGTGTTTACGAGGATGTGGGGAAAAGGGGACACTTGTACACCGCTGGTGGGACTGCAAATTGGTGAGGCCAACATGGAAAGCAGTATGGGGATTCCTGGGAAAGCTAGGAATGGATCCACCATTTGAACCAGCTATCGCCCTTCTCGGACTATTCCCTGAGGATCTTAAAGAGTGTACTAAAGGGATACTGCCACATCAATGATCATAGTGGCACAATTCACAATAGCTAGACTGTGTAACCAACCTAGATGCAATTCAATAGATGAATGGATAAAAAAAATGTGGCATCTATACACGATGGATGCAGCACTAAAAAATGACAAAATCATAGAATTTGCAGGGAAATGGATGGCATTAGAGCAGATTATGCTAAGAGAAGCTAGCCAATCCTTAAAAAAACAAATGCCAAATGTCTGCTTTGATAAAAATAGGGTAACTAAGAATAGAACAGGGAGGAAGAGCATGAGGAAAAGATTAATATTAAACAAAGACAAGTGGGAGAGAGAAAGGGAGAGAGAAGGGAAAGCATATGGAAATGGTAGGAGACCCTCATTGTTACACAAAATTACATATAAGACGTTGTGAGGGGAAAGGCGGGAACAAGAGAGAGAAGTGAAAAAGCAGATGAGGAAGAGAGGGAAGATAGGATGAAAGGGGAGGGGGGATAGTAGGGGATAATAAAGGTAGCAGAGGACAACAGTCACTAATATGACATTATGTAAAAATGTGAATGTGTAACTGATGTGATTCTGCAATTCGTATTTGGGGAAAATTGGGAGTTCATAACCCATTTCAGTCAAATGTATGAAAGATGATATATCATGAGCTTTGTAATGTTTTGAAAAACCAATAAAAATAAATAAACAAAGGTTTAAAATTGAGTGGGAAGAAATCAGCTAAAAAGGAGTTGAGATGCATTCATTTTGATAAGCAGAAAGTTTGTTTTGTGTAGTTGTAAATATCACAAATTTATTTCAGCAGAAAACTGGCTTTTGAAAAGGAACATATATTGAGATTAAAGGATAATCCACCTACCTTCATGGAAAATTCATATCATTTCCTATATTTTTCATATTTCATTTTTTTTCGTGAATATTTTGTCATGGACCAGGTCTAGTCTTAGGCTACCTCATCTGACAAGTTCGTGCAATGTGTTGGATTGTTCTTTTCATCTTTTATTTGATAGTTTGTAGCTGATAATGTGTATTTTTCCTTATGTTTATTTGGACATACATACCCAACTATATCTTTGCATTTTATGTTTTACTGGGGAAGAGACTCATCAAAAGCTCTTTATTATATGTATCAACAATGAAACATTTAGAGCATGCAATTATTCTTAATTTTGCATGAAAATATCTTTGTACCATTTTTCTTATAAAGATGTAGAATTATTACTGTAATAAGTAACTACTTACAAGAAGAATTAAACAATTGACTTTATATCAATCATGAATATGAAAATTAATAAAATAAGTATTTGGCAATAAATATGCAATTGATAGAAATTAAAATCACAAGAAAGCCATTTAAAATGTCAGTGCATGTGGTCCTTAAATAAAAGGTTGTTCAAATAAAATTTCACTAATTCATAAGAGTTAATATGCCATATCAGAGCTTAATGTAATATAAAAACTTAAATGATAAGTATTGATAAATAAGAATGATACCTGTTTACTTAAATAGGTTTATTTGATTTTCACTGTAAGCTGTTAATTCTAGAAGACTTGAAAATTAAGAAAGACTTAGTCTATATTATTTCTAACAGGCTAATCAAAGTACTTTTAAATATATATGTATATATATCATATGTAATACATATGCATGAATATAGATACATATGTATAATAAATGTATTGTAATATATCTATAGGTTATTATAATTATTAAATTTTCTCAAGAAAAAAGAATGACTATAAAAAAATTCTTAAATGTAAATTTCATAGCATATTACTGTTTGTAATGACATGAGAGAAAAACTCCTATGGAGGGAAAATGAAAAAGGAAGAGAGAGAAGGGGGAAAATGAGGAAGAAAGTGAGTAAAGAAGAGGGAGAGGAGTGTTTGATTATAAGATAAATGTGGAGGGTCTGGGTGTCTGGCTCAGTGGTAACATGCTTGGCTAGCATGTGTGAGGCACTGGGTTATATTCTCAGCACCACATATAAATAAATAAAATGAGGTCGATCAACAACTGAAAAAATAAAAAAAAATAACAAAGTAGAAATATTACCAAAATTCTAAGTTTTTATGAATGCTAAATAAAAAAAATGTTACATAGCATTATGTAATTTCTAGACTCCCCAAAATAGTCATTTAATGATAGATTACTAGTGCGATAACTAAAAATCCATTGCTCTTTCCTCGACATTCTGTGGCATGCTAGTGCTAAAATAAATTGTATTATAACACCAAAAAAAATTCTAATATTTCTACAGTAACTGACCCAGTTTAACATAAATGCAAGAAGATTCCTATGGGATATAATTGTATTTTGACGTTCATTTTTATTCAACACTGGTACATTACTATTTGTCCAGTTTATGCACATCATAGTATGTATATTTCATTCACAATTTAGCAAATTTATACGCATTTGTTTTACTTTCAATCACTTCCTGCTTCAGAAGACATGTATTCCTCCACGTTTCTTGACTGCTCCTTTCATGAGACTTTTTTCCAAAGACATTATTTTTGATTTCCATTATCATTTTTGAAGCAAAACTCACACACCCGTCATGATAAACCGTAAACCTAATATTACCATTAGTTGTAAAACTGGTGGGAATGAATGATTGTATATCAATATAAGATTTCTTGTATACTTTCAAATATCAATTCAATCCATTGTTTAAAGTGGAACCAGTTATATTATTTATTAACAGTATGGTCTATTCATGCATTGTCTCTATATTGATAGACACAGGGTACACCTCTGTGTACCCTCAGTAATAATTTGTATATCTTCAAAATTTTGCTCACAGAAATGGTGGAAGAAAGACTCATGTCAACTGATCTACATATACATTTTATCACAGTAATATTCTGGACACAAAATGCAAAGGTCACACTTAGGATTGTCCCGAAGCCTAAATGGAAAGTGAACATGGATTACTAAAAACATCCATGTCTTGGATGCCTAATTCTCTCAAATGTCAATCCTATTGGTGAGTACATATTTGTTTCTTCCCAAGATTATATATTCAACCTCAACCATGATGAAAATGTCTAATCCTATCACTCACTTTATATTTTGTCTGATTTCCTAATGTCTCTATTGATATCTCTTTTCCTACATATTTTCCCCAGTTCATCATAGTGACTGATTCTTCACATGTGCTGACATTTACATTCACTCTTTATCCGAAACCCTATTGCTAAAGAACTTTTTGTCCAAATACTGTACTCACTCTTTTTTCTAAACCTACCGACTATCTACCTAATCCTACCGACTATCCCGTTTTGACTGGATGAACTCTTCAACAATCAATCATCCAAGGTACAAGGTCCTATGCCATTGTATATTGATTTATCTGAGACATCTGTGCAGAACATAATTCAAAGATAAGTATCCCAATCATGGGCCCAATGCCTTTCTTGTCTTCAAATCTTACCTAGATTTCAGTTTTCATAATTACATTTCACCTGTATATTCTTATAAATATTGCAGGTTCCCAATACCTTTATTCATCCAACAGAATGATTCCTACCACAAATCGAACATGTTATTAATCCTAACTATACACTTTTCCCTCAATCCAACTTTACAGAAGAGCAGGGACAGAGTTGGTCTTACAATACAGGGGTGTAGGGGACCTTCCACCTGTTGACAACCTCAAAGGTCCATGCAGATATGATCCCTGGAGAAGATGCAGGCAGCTATGAAAGGCCTGAGAGAGCAAACGTCATCTTCCATGGCAAACAACCCGGTCAGGTTAAAAGCATGTGTCTGAATCATCCTCTCTCTTCTTAATGTAGGGAAGATTGACCAAACTAGGCCTGTGTGGAGAGCTGTTCCCAGGTGCCTATTGTTTCTATACCATTAGAACTTGTGAAAGTGTCACAGGAAGTAGGGGCATCCTCCATATTATGAGACCCTAGGAAGCAAATGTTAGGACAAAGTGGTTGCAAATGCAGTGACCACATTCAGTTCCTGAAGGAAGTGACCTCACCTCACATCCTTGTTGATGGAACTCTCCGAATTTGGGTTCCAGGAAGCCAGGCATCCAGACCCAGTCCAAGCTCCAGTCACAGTGGTCTCACTTGTTTGGATTTACCAAGGACAGAGTCAGTCTTTTGTGGTACCTAGTGATGTGAGGATGGCCAAATGCCAGGAAAGTTCTGAAGAGGGGCCCTTCCAGAGAAAGAAGTTAGAGGCTCACTGCTGTCTCCTGACAACTTCACAGAGTTGACCAGGAGACCAGATCTGAGACAGGACAGGCCATTTCTGGGGAACATAGTATTGCCCTCCAGTCAGAGGACACTCTGGATAGTTTCAGACCTACTTGGGGGAAGGAGGTGACTTCGTGGGTGTTTGAGTGGGTTTGTGGTTTTTTCTCATGTTCTGAGAATAGTTAGGAAAGGGGGTTTGTTTGGTTTGGAGTGAACTGTTTCTAGTTAGTCCTTTGACAAGGCGAGTGTTTCTATGTCTGTGTATCCCACTGTGTCCATGGTTGTAGACATTAGAAAAGAGAATGCCTCAATGGGTGTGTCCTGTCAAAGAGAAAACTTCCAAGCATTCATCCTGCCCATTTTATAAATGGACTGTGGCTTGCCTTATCATTGGGCAACACCTATTATTTTCTTACGTTCCTGTATCCTTCCTGAATTCTGGCCACTCTCCAAAATAGGCTCATGGTTTTGTGTACAAGATATGTACCACTTCCAAGCTCTGTGACATGGCCATGTACTGGATAGCTGAAGGGAATGCATCTCAGAAAACTCTGATATCAGTGTGACCAGTAAAGTCTCAGTGGAGAAACCCTGCTTTGGGCCTTTTGATTACCTATTGTTATGTTGCCCTGAATATCAGGAACATCTTTTCCTCAGGCTACTCCTTCCTGAAGCCTGAAGAAAACAGTTTTCACATGGAAATGAATGGGCATTTTACCTTTGTGTTTTACAATAAAACCTTCACAGAGATTAGGCTCTCATTAACTTAAAAATACTTTTAAATTTTATCTAAGTGTAAAAAGTAACATGTAACTGTACATATCTTTTTGATAACAAGTCCAATTATACAACACAAACGATACACATAAATCGCCAACATGTTTTTATTTTAAGCCTAGAATTACCATTCAACCTTAGAACATTTCTGTTTTCATACTTATATTTCACTTCTATAGTCTTATAAATATCGCAGGTTCCCAATAACATTATTCATACAGCAGAACAATTCCTAACCCAAATCGAACATGTTATTAACCCTAACCATACACTGTTCCCTCAAACTAACTTTACAGAAGAGCAGGGAAAGAGTTGGTCTTACAATACAGGAATTTAGGGGATCTTCCACCCGCTGAGAACCTCAAACGTCCATGCTGAAATGATCCCTGTAGAAGATGTAGGCAGCTATGAAGGACCTGAGAGAGTAAGAGTCACCTTCCATGGCCAACAACCTGGTCAGGATGAAGGGTTGTGTCTGAATCTGCCTCTCTCTTCTTAATGTAGAGAAGATGGACCAAAACAGGCCAGTGTGGAGAGCTGCTCTGGAATGCCTATGGATGATATACCATTCTAACTTGTGAAAGTGTCACAGGAAGTAGGGGCAGCCTCCATCTCATGGGGCCTTGGAAGCAACAATTAGGACAATGTGTTTGCCAAGGCAGTGACCTCATTCAGTTCCTGAAGGAAGTGACCTCACCTCACTTCCTTGGTGTTCGAAATCTCTGAACATGTGGTCCAGGAAGCCAGGCACCCACAGCCAGTCCCAGTCCCAGTCCCAGTGATCTCACTTGTTTGGATTTACCAAGGACAGAGTCAGTCTTTCTTGGTACCTACTGATGTGAGGATGGCCAAATGCCAGTAAAGCTCTGAAGAGGGCCCTTTCCTGAGAAACCAGGTTGTGGCTCACCGCTGGCTCCTGTCAACTTCACAGAGTTGGACAAGGAGAACAGATCTGAGACAGAACAGGCCATTTCATGAAAACATAGTATGGCCCACCAGTCAGAGGACACTGCGGATAGTCACAGACCTACTTGGGGAAAGGAGGTGCATTTGTGGGTGTGGGTGTGTGTTTGTGGTTTTGTCTCATGTTCTGAGAATAGGTAAGAAAGGCAGTTTGTTTTGTTTGGAGTTAATTGATTCTAGTAAGTCGTTTGAAAAGGCGAGTGTTTCTAGGTCTGTGTATCCCACTGTGTCAGGGGTTGTAGACATTAGAAAAGACAATGCTTCAATGGATGTGTCCTGTCTAGTAGAAAGCTTCCCCGGATTCATACTTCCCATTTATGAATGGACTGTGGCTTGCATTATTGATGGGCAACCCCTGATATCTTCCTAAGTTCCTGTTTTCTTTCTGAATTCTGGCCACTTTCCAGAATAGGCTCATGGTTTTGTGTCCAAGATGTATACCACCACCAAGCTCTGTGACATGGCCATGTACTGGATAGCTGAAGGGAATGGCGAGCAACTCAGAAAACTCAGATATCAGTGTAATCAGGAAAGTCTCAGTGGAGAAATACTGCTTTGGTTACCTATTGTTCTGTTGCCCTCAATGTCAGGAAGGTCTTTGCCTCTGGCCACCCCTTTGGGAAGCGTAAAGAAAACAGTTTTCAAATGGAAATCAATGGGCATCACCTGTGACTCTTTGCTTAATTGCATTGGAAAGGGATATGTCTGAATCAGGCTCTAGGTCCTGTGTTAGGCTTTGGCTTAGATTCTCAGCACATGATGGATGTAAAGAAAATCCCATGTTTGCATCCAAAACTAAATTGGCCAAAAGAGCAGTCATTATAGAAGAAGTCTCTCGCCTTCCCCTGTAAGGTTCCTGACCTCCATCAAGTGAGAATAGGAACCTTTGGATCAAATGAGTTCTTCAAAGCCCTTTAGAGGCTATCCCATAGGTGCTTGGGTTTTCTCCAGAATCCAAATCACATAAAGAATCTATACCTGACAGTCAGTAGGCCTCAAATTGGAGGAGCAAAGCAATATTAATAGCAGGCCTATTTGATCATTCCTGGTTCCCCGGACGAGTGTCCAGGACACCCTGACTTTAGGCAAATGAGGGGCAATGGAGGTTATTTTGGACACTGTCTTGGGCTGTGCCCCTCATGGAAACCTCAAGCCAGAGGTAATGATGAGTGTCCATATGGAAGAAGATGAGGGCCATGTGGGAGTGTTTTGGTTTTAATTGTGGTCATGTGTGGCCGTTGGAATAGATGACTGGGTCCACCTTGGCTTTAACTCTGTTGTGATTCCCCTTAGAGACTGAGTTGTGGACCTCACCTCAGAGACGTATTGCCATGAATTGTGTTGGGATTTTAGGAGGATTCACATGAGAATCACCCTTGTAAAATGAGATCTAGGCCCAGGGTGGCTGTTCACCGAGCACTGGGAATCTCAGCCAGGTTGCCACATGATTTTATTCTGAAAGACTTGGCAGCCACATATGAGAGTCAAAACACACATGGATGTCACAATGTAGATCCCAATGGGCCTGGATTCATGTGATCATTTGGCCACTGTTTGGGAAGCCTTGCCTGTTAGACTTCTGCAGAGATTTCATTGAAATGAGCTTCCTAACCATTTAATAGTTCCAGAATGAAATGAAACACACAGTGCCTCCAACTTCAACCTTGAAAAATGGGTAGATAAATACCAAGAAATTTTTAAACTTCCCATGACCAGGTGGCACTGGAGAATCTTTGGATATCCTGTGGCTGATCATGAGATTACAAGACAGTGCTTTGATTGACTGGTTTTCATAAAAATGGTTCAGAACAGAGATACCAGGAAGTTGGAGCCTGCTGAGAGGTGGGCCTACAGCAGTGCTGGGCAGGTGTGCAATAAAACAACTGTGGTGGGGCCATGTGGATCTTCCATTGGCTTCCAAATGGCTTGTGACTTACATGGTGCAGCCAGCAGACCCTTGTATGTAAAGGCATCTTGTTATATGGACAGGATTCAGGGCAATGTTTAGAATCAGATTGCTATGGTCAAGGGGGCAAGTCATGTGGGATATAAGCCTGGTTGGTGCATTCTCCTGCAGACCCTGACCTACCAAAAGTGACAGAACTCACTCACGCACCGGGTAACAGTTGAATTCTTTGTATATCATGAAGCAAATACCAAAATCCCAGTGCAGCAGCAAGAAACACGACGAAAAGTGGAGGATGACCAAATGGCCTCACAGTCCACATGTGGATACACTTATCCCCCAGTTGCCACAGTTTACCTACTAAAGAAAATTCAGCACTGCTGCCACATATTCAGTGGAAAATAAGAAACCATGTCCTCGAGGTAACATAGATGCAGACACAGCTTTGATTGTCTCACTACAATGGAAGCTAAATCTCCCGACAACAACATATATTTCAAGTGCCCAAACTCAGAGTGAGTTTCTCAAGAAGGATTTAGGGAACCAGAGCTCCATGTTTGTGGACTGTTTTCCCTGTCCCTTACTTTTGAAATCTCCTCTTCCGTCTTCAAGGTTGTGAACTCCTGAGCATATTCCATTCCAGATATTTATTCACAGATTTTCTAACTCTTCTCCTCTAATTGTGCCTTAGTCTCCGTGATTGTAATGTCAAGGCATCCCTTTCTCTGTATCCTATTCACCACATGTATTTTTACATGCAATTATAGAATCTTACCTGATACCACACGTACATTCTTGTGAGGTGACTGACTTGGCAGATACAAATTGTAAGAGATCACTTCTCTTAAAGCTGTTGGAACTGAAAATTCAATCTATGAGTGAGCTTCCTTGTTTAACAACATTATACATAAATCCATATTCAATAAAATAAATACATTTGGATCTGTAGATGACATATATTTCATGGTGAATTTCAATTGGAATATATTATGCTAGTTTTAATGTCTGTGTGTTTGTGTATGTATATATATATATACACACTCTCCAGATTTTTCAAAATATGAAATATATGTCTTGTTATACACTCCCTAAACTCATTCATATTCAAGTATGTGTATTTATAATCAAATTTTCACAAGAGTATTCTCAAAATTATTCATTCACCTGAAATACACATTTGTTTCCTAGTACTGAAAACTATCTTCAGTGAAAGGTGCATACAAATCCTAATATTTCCACAGTAACTGAACCAGTTTAACATCAATACAAGTAGATTCCTATGGGACATGTTGTGCATTTTGACATTTATTTTATTCAACACTGGTACATTACTATTTCTTCAGTTTATGCTCATCATAGCAAATATATTTCATCCAAAAGTTTGCAAATTTATAGGCATTTTGTTCACTTTCAATCACTTTATTTTACAGAACACATGTATTCCTCCATGTTTTTGATGGGTCTTTTCATGAGACTTCTTTCCAAACACATTATTTTCGATTTCCATGATCACTTTTGAAGCAAAACTCAAAGACACTTCGTGATAAACCATAACCCTAATATTACCATCAGATGTATTGCTGGTTGGAATGAATGATGGTATATCTATATAAGATTTCTTATATATTTTCAGATATGAATTCAATCTATTATTTAAAGTGGGACCAGTTATACTATTGATTCACAATGTGGTCTATTCATGCACTATCTCTATATTCATAGACACAGTGTACACCTCTTTGTAACACCAATACTAATTTATAGGACTTCAAAACATTGCTCCCAGAAATGCTGGAAGAAATACTAATGTCACGCGATCTACATATACATTTTATCACAGTAATATTCTGGACACAAAATGCAAAGGTTACACTTATGATTGTACCAAAGCCTAAAAGGAAAGTGAACAGGGATTACTAAAAACATCCATGTCCACATCGCCTAATGCTCTCAAATGTCAATCCTATTGGTGACTACATATTTGTTTCTTCCTAAGATTATATATTCAAACTCAACCCTGTTCAAAATGTCTAATCCTATCACTCACTTTGTACTTTCCCTGATTTTGTAATGTCTCTATTATTATCTGATTTCCTACATATTTTCCAAAGTTCATCATTGTGACTGAATCTTCATATGTGCTGACATTTACCTTCACCCTCTAACAGAAACCCTATTGTTAAGAAGTTTTTTTTTTCCAAATCCTATACTCACTCTCCTTCCAAAACCTACCAACTATCTTCCTAATCTTACCTACTATCCCTTTTTGACTGGATGTTCTCTTCCACATTCAATCATCCAATATACAAGGTCCTATGCCATTGTATATGGATTTATCTGAGACATCTGTGCAGAAAGTAAGTCAACACTAAGTATACCAATGAAGGGCCCAATGCCCTTCAGGGTTTCAAATCTTAGATTTCTGTTTTCATACATATATTTCACCTACATATTCTTATAAATATCGTAGGTTCCCAATAATATTATTCATCCAGCAGAATAGTTCCTAACACAGATTGAACATGTTATTAACCCTAAACATACACTCTTCCCTCAATCTAACTTTACAGAAGAGCAGGGACAGAGTTGGTCTTACAAGACAGAAATTAAGGGATCTTTCACCTGCTGAGAACCTCAAAGGTCATTAAATATGATCCCTGGAGAAGATGTAGGAAGCTATTAAGAACCTCAGAGAGCAAAAGTCATCTTTCATTGCAAACAACCTGGTCAGGATGAAGGGTTGTGTCAGAATCAGCCTCTCTCTTCTTAATGTAAAGAAGATGCAGCAAACCAGGCCTGTGTGGAGAGCTGTTCCTGGGTGCCTATGGTTTTATACCATTCTAACTTGTGAAAATGTCAGAGTAAGTAGGTGCAGCCTCCATCTCATGGGACCCTTGGAAGCAACTGTTAGGACAAAGTGGTTGCCAAGGTATGGACCTCATTCAGTTCCTGAAGGAAGTGACCTCACCTCACTTCCTTGGTGATGGAATTCTCTGAACTTGGGATCCAGAAAGCCAGGCATCCAGAGCCAGTCCCAGTCACAGTCCCAGTGGTCAAAATTTTTCGGATATACCAAAGACAGAGTCAGTCTTTCTTGGTACCTACTTATGTGAGGATGGCCAAATGCCAGGAAGGTCTGAAGAGGGGCCTTTCCTGAGAAAGCAGATAGTGGCTCACCACTGGCTCCTTACAGATTCACAAAGTTGGCCAAAGAGACTAGATCTGAGACAGGACAGCCCATTATGAGGGAATTTCTTATGGCCCACCATCAAACGACAGTCCGTATTGTCACAGACGTACTTGGGGGTCTGTGTGGGTGTGGGTGTGGGTATTGGTTTGTGTTTTTGTCTCATGTTCTGAGAATAGGTAAGAAAGTCGGTTTGTTTGGTTTGGTGTGAACTGATTCTAGTAAGTCGTTTGACAAGGCTAGTCTTTCTATATCTGTGTATCCCACTGTGTCCATGGTTGGAGACAATAGAAAAGAGAATGCATAAATACATGTGTCCTTTCTAGTAGAAATCTTCCCAGCATTCATTCTGCCCAATTTATGAATGGTCTGCGGCTTGCCTAATGGATGGGCAACACCTAATATCTTCTTAAGTTCCTGTTCTCTACCTGAATTATGGGCAACCTCCAGAATACGCTCATGGTATTGTGTCCAAGATATGAATCACCTCCACGCTCTGTGATACGGCCATGTACTAGAGAGCTGAAGGAAATGATGAGCATCTCAGAAAACTCAGATATCAGTGTGACCAGGAAAGTCTCAATGGAAAAACCCCGCTTTGGGCCTTTTGCTTACATATCCTTCTGTTGCCCTGAATGTCAGGAAGGTCTTTGCCTCAGGCTATGCCTTTTTGAAGCCTGAAGAAAACAGTTTTCAAATGGAAATGTATAAACATTACCTGTGGCTCTTTCTTAATTGCTTTGGAAAGGGATGTGTCTGAATCAGCCTCTTGGCCCTGTGTGAGGCTGTGGCTTAGATTCTCAGCACCTGATGGATCTAAAGAAAAATCCCATGTGTGCATGCAAATCAAAAAGCCAAAAGAGCAGTCATTTTGGATGAAGTTTCTCGTCTTCCTCTGTAAGGTTTCTGACTTCCATCATTGAGAATATGGATCCTTTGGGTCAAATGAGTTCTTCAAAGCCCTGCAGACACTAGACCATAGGTTCTTGGGTTTTCTCATGACTCCAATTAACATAAAGAATCTAAACACCACAGTCAGTAGGCCTCAAAATTGAGAAAAAGAGCAATATTAACGGCAGGCCTCTTTGAACACTCCTGGTTCACCGGAAGGATGTCCCGGCCACACTGACTTTAGGTAAATGGATGCAAGGGAGCTTATTTTGGACACTGTCTTAGGCTGTGCCCATCATGGAAACCTCCAGCCAGAGGTTATGATGAGTGTCTATATGGAAGAAAATGAGGGCCATGTGGGAGTGTCTTGATTTTAATTGCGGTCATTTGTGTGGCGCTTGGAATAGATGACTGGGTCCACCTGGGCTTCAACACTGGTGTGATTCTCCTTAGAGACTGAGTTCTGGAACTTACCTCAAAGAAGTATTGCCTTGTATTGTGTTGGGATTTTAGGAGGCCATGCATGAGAGTCGCCCTTGGAAACTGGGATCTATGCCCAGGTTGGCTTTCCACAGAGCACTGGGAATCTTGGGAAGGATATCACATGATTTTATACTTAAAGACTTGGCAGCCATAGTTGCAAGTCAAAACACATATGGACCTCAAATTGTAGACCTCAATAGGTCTGGCTTCATGGGACCTTTTGGCCTGTCTTTGGGAAGCCTTGCGTGTGATAGTTCTCCAGAGCTTTCATTGAAATGAGCTTCCTCTCCATTTAATCATTCCTGAATGAATTGAAACCCACAGTGCCTCCAACTTCACCCTTGAAAAATGGCTAGATAAATACCTTTAAATTTTTGACATTCCCATGACCAGGTGGACCTGGAGAACCTTTGGATGTCCTATTGATGACCATCAGTGTACCAGACAGTGCCTTGATTGACTGGGTTTCATGAAAATGGTGTAGAACGGAGATGCCAGTAATTTGGAGCCTGCTGAGTAGTCGGCCTAGAGCAGTGGTGTGCTGGTGTGTGTTAAAACATCTGTGGTCGGGTCATCTGCATCTGCCCTTCGCTTCCAAATGGTTTGTGACTGACATGGTACAAGCCCCAGATCCTTGTATGTAAAGGCATCTTGTTATATGGAGAGGATTCAGGGCAATGTTTACAATCAGATTGCTATGGTCAAGAGGGCAAGCTATGTGGGATAGAAGCCTTGTTGGTGCATTCTCCTGCAGACCCTTACCCACCACACGTGACAGAACTCCCTCCATCACTGTGTCCCAGTTGAACTTCTTGTATTTTGTGAAGCAAATATCAAACTCCCAGTGCAGCTGCAAGAAACACCACAAAAATTGGAGGATGACCAATGGCTTCACATTCCACCCTGGGAGACACTTAGCTACCAGTGGCCACGGTTTCCCTACAAAGAGAGAATTCAGCACTGCTGCCTCATGTTCATTGGAAAATAAGAAACAATGTCCTCTAGGTCACATAGATGCTGACCCAGCTTTGATCGTCTCACTATAAAGGAAGCTAAAGCTCCTAAAAACAACCTCAGATGAAGTTTCTCAAGAAATATTTAGGCCGGCAGAGCTCAATGTTTGTGGAGTTTTTACCCTGTCCCTGACTTTTGGAAACTCCTATACCACCTCCAAGGTTGTGAACTCCTGAGCATTTTCCATTCCAGATGTGTATTCACAGATTTTCTAACTCTTCTCCTCTAATTGTGTCTTACATGGGATGAAGGTAATGTCAAGGCATTGTTCTGAATACACATTGGATTCTTTTTCCAATTTTCCATTTGAAATACTGAATCACTGACTGTCAGGCGTAGAAGGAATTCACCTTCAAAGAATAGCCTGACACTTACAAGAAACAGCCCCCATGGAGACATCCTGTCTGGGAGACATCCTGTAGCCAACTGTGTCTCTGAGACATCCTGTTGCCATCTGTATTCCTGAAACATCCTGAGTTTATCTCACCTTGTGAAGACATCCAGGAACTTTGGATAAGAGAGCTTTCCCATCTCCAGCATATAAATGCCCCTGTGTGAAAAATAAAAGTTTGCAGCTTGATCAGAACTCCTGTCTTGCTGTCATCTCTCGTGTCTCTTGTCCCTTCATTCCTCCGCATCTAGGTTCGCTGCCCCTGTTGATGTGTCTTTCCAGCTGTGACTACTGGCACCCACTGACTGGGGCTCGAGCCTTTGACGGATTGGGAACCCCGTCCTCCTGGAAGACTTCATCAAGTGGAGCTCGCGATTGCCACAGCAGACACCACAAAGAGACAGATCCAGGAGGAGAGTGGGGATGACGCACGATGAGTGACCCACCATGGGACAAGCAGTTTCGTCACATGTTTTGTTTTTGTCAGGCCTCAAGGAGTCCTTCAAGACATGGGGGGTGCGTGTTAAGAAAAAGGACTTAAAATTTTTCTTCTAATACATAGGAGAATTGTGTCCATGGTTTCACATTGAAGTGACCATTGATGGCAAAAGATGGCTTAGAGTAAGAGACTGTTTAAAAGATTATTATGAAACCTTTGGCCCAGAAAAAGTGCCAGTTCCCACCTTTTCTTACTGGAACTTAATTAATGAAATTCTTAAAAGTTCACCCTTTGACAATGGTACCTTACAACTTGTCAGGATTGGAGAAGAGACTATGCAAAACACCTCTCATCTCCCCACGGCATGCCCATCAGTTAGTATAGACATTGACCCTTCTCAGTCTCCCCAGGACCCTGGGAACCTTCCTAGTCCCCCTCAAAATACCACCCTAATGAATAAGGCTCCAATGGTTACCAAACACCTTTATCGAGTTTTAAATCCCAGAGACACATTGACCCCTGGGACGGAGGCTACCTTGGAGAAGGAAGCAGCAAGCTACCATTCAGAAGATGCGCCACCTCTCAGGACCCTGCCACAGCCTATAGGACTTACACATCTACCTACCTCCTATATCCCTCCTGCCTTTTGTGCTCCAGCATTTCAGGAGCAAAATGCAACCCAGATATTTTTCCCCACTTCCCTTGCCTAGCCTGGCTCCCTTGTGAGAGTCTCTCCAACATAGACGGGAACAGATCAAACTTTTAAAAGAATTAAGATCCCTAGACTCTGAGCTCTGTTCATTAGCCTTAGGCACGGAGTCAATGCAAGCTGGCCCACGGCGGTCTAATACAAAGGCTAAGCCACTCCATCAGCCTGTTCTCGCCTTCCCAGTCACCCGCAGTCAGATAGATAAGCCTGCCCAGGCTGAGGTCAAAGACTTAGACGAGGATCAAGAGGAGGAAGTGGGGGAAATGGATCAAGGAGATCAGGACTCAGAGGATGAGGAGTTCACCCCTAGGCAGGAAGGAACCCAGAGTGTCTACAAAAAAATTAAGCCTGCGTTTTCTTGAAAAAAATAAAAAGACTTGTGCTCACAATGGCCCCACTGTGCCCTACAAGTTGACTTTATTAGAAAGCCACAGTGCACAATGGCTTACTCGCAATGATTGGAAATTTTTAGACCGAGCTACCCTCAGTGCCGGAGATTTCCTGTTATGGAATGCAGATTTCGAGGAGCACTGTCAGGAAACTGCTCAAAAAAATTAACTAAGGCCTCCTCTAAATCCTGAACTTATGTTAAGCTAGTGGGCTATGCGCCATTTGACACTAAAACTAAATAGGCACGTTTCCCTGCTGGAATTTTGGCGCAGATTCAGATGGCTTGCTTACATGCTTGGAGATGCCTCCCTCAAACTGGCTCGGCTACCACTTCTTTGGCAAAAATTTGACAAGGACCCAACGACCCTTATAGAAACCTTGTTCCCCGGCTTAACCTAGCTGAAGAATGCTTGCTTGGACCAAGCGAAAGCAAAAGAACTTTTGTAAAACATCTTGCCTTTGAAAATGCCAACCCGGCATGTCAGGATGTTCTTCGACCAGATAAGGAAAAAGGGAAACTTTCTGACTTTATTAGACTCTGTGCAAGGGTGGGTGCAGCCCATGCCATGGGTCTCGCCCTACATGCCCCCTTTACCAAGGTCTTTCACAATCCTGGCTCATGTACTTGCTTTACTTGTAAACAACCTGGCCATTTTGCACGCAAGTGTCTGAAAGACAAACAAAGCCTAAAAATATCGTCTCCTCAAACTGGGGCTAAACCGCCCCCAGCTACCCTTTGTTCTAGATGTGGTAAATGTCATCACTGGGCCAGTAAGTGTAGATCTAAGACAAATGGCCTCAGACAGCCTATTTCTTCCTGCTTCTCAGGAAACCCCCTGCGGGGCCAGCCCCTGGCCACGACCTCCCCCAGGACAAAACCAGGGGCAATAAGGTTTATTCCCTTCCAAACTCCAAACCTACCACAAAATTCTTCCCCACAATTGCCTCCCTCCAACTAGCCACCCCAGGCAGCGCAGGATTGGACCTCTGTGCCACCACCGATACAATATTAGACTCAATGCAAGGGCACCAGATAATACCCACTAGAATTATGGGTCCCCCTTCATCTCATACGAGTGCCCTTATTCTTGGAAGAGCCTCTGCTACCTTAAATGGTGTTCAGGTCTTCCCTGGCATTAATGATAATGATTTCACTGGAGAAATAAAAATACTAGCAACAGCTATTTATGGAGTTGCGGCCATCCCAGCAGGAACAAGACTTGCACAATTAATATTCCTTCCCTTGGATTCAGGAGGCACTTCCACCGCCCAAATATACAATGGGGGACAGCCTCCCTCGGCTCCTCTGATGTATATTGGGTTCAGCCCATTTCTCACAATAGACCCACCCTTACCTTACTTATTGAAAAAAAGGAATTCCAAGGAATTCTAGATACTGGAGCTGATGCCACAATTATTTCTCACAAATACTGGCCATCAGGTTGGCCCATCACCCCATCCTTGAATGACCTAAAAGGGTTAAGAGTCAAAAAATCCCCATGTCAGTTCTAGGGCTCTTAGCTTTACTGATAAAGAGGGTAATAAGGTGACTGTCACTCCTTTCATTGTTCCTGACCTCCCTGTTAACCTATGGGGCCGAGATATTTTGAGTCAAATGGAAGTCATTCTTGCCAGTCCCAATTCCATGGTGACTCATCAAATGCTTCGTATAAATTTTGTCCCTGGTACAGGCCTTGTGAGACTGAGAGAAGGACTGGTGGGGACTATAAAACCCATAAAAAAACAAATACATATGGACTTGGGTATTCTGATTTTTAGTGTCGGTTCCTGACCCTCCTGTACCCCATGCAGATAAAATTATTTGGGAGACTCAGACTCTTGTGTGGGTGGATCAGTGGCCCCTTACCCCCCAAAAAAATTGGAGGCTGCCTCCATGTTAGTGCAGGAACAGCTGGCAGCCGGCCATGTAGAGCCCTCAACCTCACCATGGATTACTCCTATTTTTGTTATCAAGAAAAAATCAGACAAGCGGCATCTTTTACAATATTTGTGTGCCAGTAATAAAGTTATGTGCCTGATGGGAGCACTACTGCCTCGAATTCCCACACCAATGGCTATTCCCAAAACTATTGTAAAATGGTTATTGACTTAAAAGTTTGCTTTTTTACCATTCCTTTACATCCTGAGGATAGACCCTATTTTGCCTTTAGTCTCCCTTACATTAATTTCCACGGCCCTATGCAGAGATTTCAATGGAAGGTTCTTCCCCAAGGTATGGCCAACAGCCCTAGTCTTTGCTAAATATAAGTTGTTCAAGCAGTAGACCCTGTGAGAGAGTGATGACCACAATTTTATGTTTTACATAATATGGATGAATTTTTAATTGCTGCACCTAATTACCATGACCTTAATAATTGTTACTTGGACCTTTAGAAAACCCTCACTACCTTGAGACTACGGATAGCTCCTGATAAGGTTTAAACACAGGACCCTTATACCTATTTGGGCCTTAAACTTCAAGATAATCAGATCCAAATTCATAAAATACAACTGCGTGTGAACCATCTTCACACCCTTAATGATTCTCAAAAATTACTGGGAGATATTCAATGGCTAAGAACATATTTAAAATTATCCACTTGTGTACTTTTGCCCCTTAATGATATTTTGAGAGGTGATTCCTACCCTTCCTCCCCTCAAAAGCTTACTCCCCAGGCATGACAGGCATTAAACCAAGTCACAGAGGCCATTGCCAAACAGTTTGTTACACAAATTTCTTATAACCTTCCTCTGGTTCTGGTTCTTTTACACACTCCTCAAATACCCTCAGGAAAATTTTGGCAGTGATATCCATATTTTAAAAATAAAGGCTTCCCCTTGCTTTGGGTCCATTTATCCACCACATCCTCCAAGTTTATTACCGTTTATCTTGCTCACGTAGCTTCTATTATTATTAAAGGTCGTTTGCTTTCTTCACAACATTTTGGCAAAGACCCTGATAATATTTTAATTCCATATACTAATGACCAAACCCAATTTTTACTACAGAGAGGGGATGAATGGGGTTTTGCCCAATCAGGCCATTTGGGAACAATTGATAACCACGTCCCCAATGACACCCTTTTACATTTTGTCCAGATACATCCATTTACTTTTCCCAAAATTACTCAAAAGGCTCCCAGTTCCAAGCCCTTACTGTCTTTACAGACGGTTCCAGTAATGGCTGTGCGGTCTTTGTTGTCAATAACCAGCCTACCACCTTTGATACTGTCTATCATTCAGCACAGTTTGTGAAATTGTTTGCCATAACACAAGTTTTTATAACATTTTGTGATAATCCTGTTAATATTCATACAGACAGTGCCTACATTGCTCATTCTGTGCCCCTGCTGGAGATTTCACCCGCCATTAAAGCTTCTTCCAATGCGGCCTTTCTGTTTCACCAGCTTCAGCAGCTAATTCAGGCCAGACAACACCCATTTTTCTTAGGACACATCAGGGCACACTCTGATCTTTCCGGCCCTCTAACACAGGTAATGCTCAAGCTGATGCAGCAACTCCTACCATCTTTCCAATTTTTGGTGGCTCCATTCAATAGGCCACGGAGCTAAACAATCTTCACCAACTAAATTCCCAGAGCCTTCGATTACTTTGTAAAATTACCAGGCAACAGAAACGAGAAATAGTAAAAGAATGCCCTGCTTGCACTCTCTCCCTCCCCATTCAACACTTGGGAGTTAACCCCTGAGGATTACTGCCAAATCAGGTTTGGCAAATGGATGTTACTCATTTTCCTGAATTTGGAAAAACTAAATATATACACGTTTCTATCGATACCTTCAGCAGCTTTATTTTTGCATCACCACATTCTGGAGAGGCTACCAAAGATGTCCTTTCTCATCTTGTTTCAGCCTTTTCCATAATGGGTAAACCAATACATATTAAAACAGATAATTTTCCTCCATATACCAGTGACAAGTTTAAACAGTTTTGTGCTACCTTGCAATTTTGTCATCCTACTGGAATTCAATACAAACCTCAGGGCCAAGGCATTGTGGAATGTTCCACCTTACCTTAAAGACTTGGCTATTTCGCCTTAAGGCTTCCGCCCTTGTATTTACCACTCACAGGCATTGCCTTAACCATGCATTATTTGCCCTTTCTTTTCTTACCCTAGACAGTGAAGGCCTTTCGGCTGCAGACACACACTGGCATCCCTTTTCCAATTCTGATCAGCCACCTGTTATGTGGCGAAATCCCCTTACAAATAAATGGAAATGCCCACATCCTGTCCTCATCTGGGAATGAGGCTTTAAAATTATTTTTAAAGAGTTGACAGCCATAATTAAGAGACAAAACACACATGGATCTCACATTGTAGACCTCAATGGGCCTGGCTTCATGTGACCTTTTGCCCCCTCTTTGGGAAGCCTTGCCTGTGAGAGTTCTCCAGAGGTTTCATTCAAATGAGCTTCCTCAAAATTTTATGGTTCCTGGATGAATGGGAAACACACAGTGGCTCCAAATTCATCCTTGAAAAATGGCGAGAAAAATTACCATGAAATTTTGGACATTCCCTTGACCAGATGGCACTGGAAAACATTTCCATGTCCTATTGCTGATCAGGAGTATACCAGACAGTGCCTTGATTGACTGGGCTTCATGAAAATGCTGTAGAACAGAGATGCCAGTAAGTTGGAGCCTTCTGAGTAGTGAGCCTAGAGTAGTGGTTAGCAAGTGTGTGATAATACATCTGTGCTGTGGCCATGTAGATCTGCCATTGGCTTCCAAATGTCCTGTGACTGACATGGTGCAGCCAGCAGACAATTATATGAAAAGGCATCTTGGTATATGGAGACGTTTCTGGGCAATGTTCAGAATCAGGTTGCTATGGAAAAGAGTGCAAGCTATGTGGGGTAGAAGCCTAATTGGTGCGTTCTCCAGCAGACACTGACCAACCACATGTGACAGAATGCCGTGCAGCACTGCGACCAATTTGGATTCCTTGTATTTTGTGAAGCAAATACCAAACTCCCATTGTAGCAGCAAGAAAGACCATTAAAAGTGGAGTATGACCAAAGGGCTTCACAGTCCACACGGGGAGACGCTTAGCCCCAATGGCCATTGTTTACCTACAAAAAGAGAATTCATCACTGCTGCACCATTTTCATTGGAAAATAAGAACACATGTCCTTCAGGTCACATAGATGCATATCTAGCTTTGATGGTCTCAAAACAAAGGAAGTAAAGCTCCTGACAACAACATATATTTCAAGTGCCCAGCCTCAGAGGCAGTTTCTCAAAATGTCTTTAGGCCAGGAAACCTCTATATTCATAGACACAGGGTACAACTCTTTGTACCCCCAATACTAATTTATACGTCTTCAAAATATTGCTCCCAGAAATGGTACAAGAAATACTCATGTCACCTGATCCACATATACATTGTATCACAGTAATATTCTGAAAACAAAATGCAAAGGTCACACTTATGATTGTACCAAAACCTAAATGGAAAGTGAACCTGCATTACTAAAATCATCCATGTCCACTTGCCTAATGCTCTCAAATGTCAATCCTATTGACGACTACATATTTCTTTTTTCCTTAGATTATATAATTAAAGTCAAACATGTTGAATGTGTAATCCTATCACTAACTTTATGCTTTGCCTGATTTCATAATGTCTCTATTGATATCTGCTTTCCTACATGTTTTCTCCAGTTCATCATTGTGACTGACTCTTCACATGTGCTGACATTTACATTCACTCTCTATATGAAACCCTATTGCTAAAGGACTTTTTTTTCCAAATCCTATATTCACTCTTCTTCCTAAACCTAACAACTATATTCCTAATCTTACTGACTATCCCGTTTTGAATGGATGTTCTTTTCTACATTCAGTCATCCATGTAAATGTCAGGTGAGCGTCGGAGGAAGAGACCACCCAGAATCTACCTCATGCAACAGCAAAGGGTTTATTGGGGGTCCAGCGTGCTGGTGCTCATAGCTCACTTGAATAGAGCAGAGAGCCCTGTAAACAGCTTAAGCAGAGCTTATATACTTTCCTTGGAGAGGGCAGGGAGGGATTTTTATTAATGGATCAAGGCGAGTGGGCAGTTTGCGCGTAACCGGGTGAGGGAGTGCATTCTGTAGTTTGGCAGTTGGGGACAGCACATTCTGGGAACAAGATTAGCAAACATTTCTCAAGATTTCAACAGTGTTTTGTTAAGTGTACAGAAAAACAGAAAGTGACAAGTGCCTATTTTATTAACCTTTCATTCCCCACTTTTTCTTCTGGCTACTTTTAGTCATAAAAGTGATCATTGCGGGGTGTCACATTTTATGTCTGCTAGTGGGGTATTAACATAAGTTTAACTTGTCCAATTTGAGATTGGAGAAAAGAAATTACATGGTTGAACAAACAGAGTTTATAGTTAGCAATAATATGAGGATTATTATTGGACCAGCCAGGGTTGATAAATACGTAGTTAAACAGGGGGACTGTGTGAACCAAGACTCAAACCACCCTTTTTTGGCCTCTCTCTCTCATTGACACTCTTCAAGTTGTCCTTTTAATTTACTCATAGATTTTTTTACAACTCCATAATGGTCAGCATAAACACAACATTCTTCCATCAATGCAGAACAAAGGCCCCCTTCTCTCATGAAGAGGAGGTTCAACCCTTGACTGTTCTGTAAAACAACTTCAGAGAGAGAGGTTAAAGATTTCTGCAAAGCTGTGATGGAGGTTTCTAATATCTTTAAGTTTTGGTCTATTGCTGCTTCTAATTGTGTCATTTGTTGTGTCCCATGGACCAAGGCAGTGGTTCTTGTGCCCACCTCTGCTGCAACTCCTATTTCTAATAGGATGGCTAAAGTGAGGGATATATGTGCCCATTGGAACCAGGTTTTATTTCCCCCTATTTGAATTTCAAATGAACATGCATCAGGATGAAGCACTCTGGGAAACATCTGCACCATTACACAATTAATCATATCTGTTGACAACTTCATGAAAACATAAAAAATGTTTAAGTATATAGAATTATACTGCTGTAGGGACAGACAAGGCAAGGCGCCTAAGATAGTACCGAAGACAGGGAAACAGTCCTATTCGTTTGCAACCAGATTCAGAGGGCATTACTTCTGTTGTAACCAATAAATCCCCTGAAACCCAAGTTTAGGTAGTTTCAGAATTTTGTACCCAACATGTAAAGGAAGGGGCGCAGAAGTTCACAGTCTGCAGAAGTTCACAAAAAGCAGTTTATTTTTCTGTTTTTTTCCTCTGTTCTTGGCAAGTTAACATTTCAAGGACACCTGGGTTAGGGAGAGCTCTTTCTTCCCTTTAATTTTCACCCTGCCAGCTGTTACCATGAAGCCCAGTTTGTAACTTCTGTATCTTAGAAATGTAGCCATCTCTGTGAATCCCTAGCTCATGGCCAGAGGCCTTGTACACATATTTTGTGAAAATCTAGTAAGGGGGTGTCTACCTTAGGAGTGCAGATTTTTTAGCCAGTGGCCAAGTAGAACAGGGCAACACGTAAAGAGGAATTTTATCTACTCTGAAGTCTTTTATAGGGACTCTTTTGCTGAAAGTCCTAAAGTCAGCCATGATGAAGACTTCTGAAGAAGGTCAGATAAGACTTTTCGGTGGGCCTGGTACAGAGGGGGCAGATGGGGTAGGTGGGGCTGAGAGCAGTTCTGAAGATGTGAGAATGAGGAAGGAAAGATGTAAAGGAATAATGGGAAAGGGGTTTGGGATTTTCCTAGCAACAAAAACTTGAGCAGTAGAACAGGTAGAGCAGAGGAGAAGACTGGAGTTAGTATCACTAAAAGCCTGTAAGGGACTTTAAATTCTGAGTAACCTTTTTTCAGTGATGACAAAGAAACTTTTAAGTCCATTTTCATTACATCTTGGATAGGGGTCTGAGGGCTCTCCTCAGCTGGTTTGAAATTTGGGTTAGCTGGTAAGAGGACCTGGTGGGATCCGGTGCGGACACTGATAGGAGAAGAGAGGAGGGAGTTGGTGGAGGGGTACTTCATTACCTGCTACCTCAGCAATTGGGCAATGGTCTGAGAACTGGCAGAGGTTTGGATTTTTGATCTAGTAATTGGAGGGGAGAAATCATGTTGCTGAGGTGATAGTGACAGCAGAGAGACTGGAGCAGAAGGCTAAGGGTGAGGATCTATTGGAGAAACATAGGTCAGGATGTGAGCGAAGGAGGGAAAAGGCCTCCACATAGGGGAATCTCCTTTCACACTTTTGAGCATTTGCAGAAGTTAAAAATGTCACGCAGAATTTGAGGACCTAGAGACCCCACTGTGGGCCATCGGTTTTGGTTATCTAATTGATAATATGGCCAATGCTGTGTACAGAATTTTTTTTTATTGGTTATTCAAAACATTACAAAGATTGCAGAATCACATTGGTTACACATCCACATTTTTACATAATTCCATAATAGTAACTGTTGTATTCTGCTACCTTTCCTATTCTCTACTATCCCCCCTCCCCTCCCCTTCCATCTTCTCTCTCTACCCCATCTACTGTAATTCATTTCTCTCCTTATTTTTTTCCCATTCCCCTCACAACCTCTTATATGTAATTTTGTATAACAATGAGGGTCTCCTTCCATTTCCATCCAATTTCTCTTTTCTTTCCCTTTTCTCTACAGAATTTGATGAGAAGCTTGAGATCCATCAGGCAGTCCCTGTATGCTCACATCCCCATGACTTAGAGAAGAAGTCGGCTTTCCCCCAACACAGCCGTGATTTCATGTGGCTTTGATAGTCCACCAGGCAATCATAGTAATCTAGGCTAGCCAACCTGCATCTGGCTCACTTGTCCCTACATCCATTAGGTTTGTTTCCATTGTCTACGGTTTGGAAGGGATTTAATGGAATTTTAGTGGCATCCTCTTCATCAGGGATATCCCAATAGGAAAGACTTATAGCCAGCTAATAAATGTCTGGGTAGAGAGATGGTCACTAGTTACCTAATTGGGCTGTATACGAGATAGACCATAATTCTTTTCCAGTAGGATTTGTGATCAGCCATCGCTGCTGAACGGGCTGATGAGGGTTAGGACTACTGGTGGTCAAGGGGAGAGTCTATAGCTTTATCCACATGGCGAATACACAATTTGAAAGGGTTACCACTCTTTTCCAGTTTCCAGCTAGAGTCTCAACAGGTCGCAGGCTTGAGATGAGAGGTATGGATCCAGGAAATGATTCTGTCTACCTTTACCGCTGTAGGTGTTATAAGTAGCACCTGGTATGGTCCTTTCAAGCGGGGTTCCAGGGATGACACCTGATGTCGTCTTACATAGAAGAAGTATCTTACTTGATGTTGATTTGGAGTCCTCTCGTCCCCAGGTTGTTAGGCAGTGGCCATCTGTTTTCACAGGTATCCTGAGTTCTTTCAAGAGCTTTAAGTCTGTAAAGCAAATGGGTATGAAAGAAATCGTTAGGTCTTAGAGTTGGGGTTAGGTCCCTTACTGGAGGAGGGGCACCATAGAAAATTTCATAGGGGGTGAGGTTACACAAAGAAACAGAGGGAGTATTTCTTGCATGAAACAGTTCATAAGGCAGGAGCATAGTCCAATATTTTATGCCGGTCTCTAAGCTTAATTTCGTTATGGTCTCTTTAATGTTTCTATTCATTCATTCTGCCTGTCCTGAACTCGGGGGTCTATAAGCACAATGTAACTTTCAATAAATCCCCATGGTCCTGGCTAACCCCTGACTTATGTGCGTTATGAATGCCGGTCCATTATCACACCCTATTACTTTAGGCAGGCCGTATCTTGGAAAAATATCTCCCAGGATCTTCTTCACCACAATTTGCACTGTTTCTTTTTTTTTTCTTTTTTTCCTTTCCTTTTTTTTTGGTGGGAAAGGCTTGAATCCATCCTGAAAATGTATCTACAAAGACTAGGAGATATTTAAGTCCATAACTTGCTGGCTTTATTTCAGTAAAGTACACTTCCCAGAATTGTTTTTGTCTGGTTCCTCATAGGTGCTTTCCTGTAGGAATCTTGGAAGGATAAGAATTAACCATTTGATGGACCTGACAGGCTTTTGTTAACCATTCAGTTATTTCCTTTAACTGTGAGTCGGTTAGTGGAAAACTCTGTTCTTGATCCTTCATAAATGAATGTAGTTTCTTTAAACTAAGGTGAGTGATTTGATGTACATTATCTACTGACATAGTTAGAGCTGTGAATATAGGAGTTTTTACTGAAGGATTTAGAAATTCCACTTGGGGGCCTTCAGGGTTAAAAGTTATTTTGGCCCGGAGCTTGGTGAGCAGAACTCTGCCTATCAATGGGGTCGGGCATTCTGGGATTACATGGAAGGAGTGATGGATTTTTCCTTTCCCCTGGTCCCAGGTCCTCTTAATTGTCCAAGCCCGATATTTACTGCAATTAGCCCCTTGAATTAGAGACCTTTTATTTGATAGAGGGCAAAATGGAGCCTTAATGGCTGAGTATATTGCCCCTGTATCCACTTCAATGTTTACTGGGGTGCCCTCCACTTCAAAAGTTAACCTGAGCTCGGGGAGGGGATCTGATCCCCAACTTTCTTAGTCATCCTCCAGAGTCAGGATGGCTGGCTGGCGTGGCTGTCTCTTTCTAGGGCTCTCTTTGGCCCAGTGTCCTTTTTCTTTACAGTAGGCACATTGATCTGAGGCCAGGGGTGGCCTCTAGTTTGGGCCCAGGTATCCCTTCCTGTCTCCATGTTTCTTATTTCTGGCCTATTTGTTGTTGTGACCAGAACCTGAGTCAATTCCTTAGTCTGTCTTTTGTTTCTTTATCCACCCTTTGCTTCCTTATCTTCCTCAGTTTCTCTCGTATAGTATACGTTTTTGGCTTCTCTGACTAAATCTCTCAAAGTCATATCTTGTAATCCATCTAAGTGTTGTAACTTTCTTTAAATATTCATGGCAGCTTGCCCAATAAAGGCCATCATGACAGATGCCTTTTGAGCCTCTGCCTGAGTATCAAAAGGAGTATATCTCCTATATGCCTCCATAATTCTCTCTAGAAACATAGAGGGAGATACATCAGGCCCTTGAATAATCTCTATTACCTTGGCCAAATTAGTTGGTCGCCTAGCAGCCACTAAGATACCCGCTATTAGAACCCGGAGATAAGTGGACAGATGCTCCCTACCTTGAAATGTGTTGGGGTCCCAGTTTTGTCGATTCTAGGGAAAGCTGGGTTGAATATGTTGGGAAGTTGTGTCAGTCACCCATCTGGTCCGAGGATATTATTTTCTAGCTTCCAGGAGGATTCTCTTTTGTTCCTCTGTCATGAAGACAGTCCCTAGGTGTTGTTGGCAGTCATTCCAAGTAGGCTGGTGTGAAAACATCTATGAATCAACCACACCTGAGACACGAGTGGGGTCCTCTTAAAAGGGGGGATTGTTATTTTTCCAGTTATATAGGTCTGAAGAGGAGAAAGGCCAATACTGGTAGGCTTGCATTTTTTCCCCATGGCCATCATCAATCATTGGCACATAGGGACGGAGGGGGAGCATCACGGGAGTTCCAGGGTTTTCAATCTTTCATTGATGGTGAGTTCCTTTAGCCGGGCCAGGTTCCTCCAGGGGAGGAGGGGCTGTGTGTGCCACGGGGGAGTTTTCTGGAGGGTGCTGGGCTGGCTTAGCTTCCTCCAATGGCGGAGAGGCTGAGTCAGCAGCAGGGGAATCACTTAGAGGGTGTTGGGGGTTGGGAGACCAGGGCAAGGGATAAGGAGAGGGATGAGAGTCCAGTAGAGTTAAATCTTGTGACTTAGGCAGAAAAGAGGGTGCAGGAGGAGGAGGAGCAGAGGGTTTGAGAGATCGTGGGGGAAGGATTAGGAGTGGGGGCAGGGGCAAAGAAAGGCTTCACCCATGGAGGAGATTTGCAGAGGTAATGCCGGGTTAAGATATATGGCTTTTGATCTGGATGGCTATGTGGCCCTTCCTGAAAGACAATATCTCTGACTTTTTAAATTAGTGAGAAGTAGAAAAATCCTTCTAAGGGCCATCCGAATCCAAAGGTGGGCCACTCTGAGGCACAGAGAGTCTGCCAGGTCCAGCGGTTTACTGAAAAAGAAAGATTCTGAGCCCTTAAGCCGAATTTGGTCCAGTGATCAAGGGTCAGGGACAGAGGCATTGAAGTGCTCTTTTCCATAATGAAAAATGCACAAACAGTAAAAGCAACGACACATGACACAGACAAGACAAGACAATAAAGACAGGAAATGGACGTCCAACACTGAGACAAGGACTGAGTAGCCGGCAATACCTGATGGGCTGGAAATACCGAATCTGAAACAAAATATCACTGAGTTGAGGAGACTATTGTTCCTTGATTTTCAGAGTCCTCTGGGGTGTCCCTCAGGGTGGTGGCCTGTGGCTCTGTGACACATCTGTCAGCCACCGTGAGAGAGAGCTCACACTCTTCATTGACAGCCATTTTGCCAAGCTCTAACCTGAAACCTGACACCAGAAAGAGGCGCCTTACAAATCCCTTGAGGAGCCAGTTGGGGTCTCTCGTCTGCTGCTGCCAGAACTCGGTGGAACCTCCATATGTAAAGGTCGGATGAGTGTCAAGCGAAGAGACCTCTAAGAAACTGTCTCATGCAAAAGCAAAGGGTTTATTGGTGGTCCAGCATGCTGGGGCTCAGAGCTCACTTCAATAGAGCAGAGAGTCCTGAGAACAGCTTAAACAGGGCTTATATACTTTCCTTGGGGAGGGCAGGGAGGGAAGTTAAGTATACAGAAAAACATGAAGAGACAACTACCTATTTTACTAACTTTTCACTAACGACTATACTATGCCAGATTTCCTAATGTCTCTATTGATATCTATTTTCCTACATATTTTTCCCAGTTCATCATTGTGGCTGACTCTTCACATGTGCTGACATTTACATTTACTCTATACCCGAAAAGCTATAGCTAAAGAACTTTTGGTGCAAATTCTATACTCACTCTCCTTTCTAAACTACCGACTATCTTCTTAATCTTACCGACTATCACTTTTTGACTGGAAGTATTCTTTGACAATCAATCATCCAAGGCACAAGGTCCAATGCAATTGTATATCGATGTACCTGAGACATCTGTGCAGAAAATAAATCAAAGCTAAGTATCACAATCAAGGTCCTAATACACTTCTGGGTTTTAAATCTTACATAGATTTCTGTTTTCATACTTATATTTTACCTATATATTCTTGTAATTATCGCAGGTCATCAATACCATTATTCATCCAGCTGAATGATTCCTAACCCAAATCAAACCTGTTATTAACCCTAACCATACACTGTTGCCTCAATCTAACTTTACAGAAGAGCAGGGACAGAGATGGTCTTACAATACAAAAATGTAGGATTCCTTCAAACTACTGAGAAACTCAAAGGTCCATGCAAAAATGATCCCTGCAGAAGTTGTAGGCAGCTATGTAGGAACTGAGAGAGCAAAAGTCATCTTTCATTGTAAAAAACTTGGTCAGGATGAAGGAATGTGTCTGAATCAGCCTCTGTCTTCTTAATTTAGAGAAGAAGGACCCAACCAGGCCTGTGTTGAGAGCTGTTCCTGGGTGCCTATGGTTGATATACCATTCTAAGTTGTGAAAGTGTCACAGGAAGTAGGGGCAGCCTCCATTTCATGGGACTCTTTGAAGCAACTGTTAGGACAACGTGGTTGCCAAGGCAGTGACCTTATTCACTTTCTGAAGGAAGTGACCTCACCTCACAACCTTGGTGACAGAACTCTCTGAACTTGGGATCCAGGAAGCCAGTCACCAAAATCCAGTCCCAGTCCCACTCCCAGGGGTCTCACTTGCTTGGATTTACCAAGGACAGATTTAGTCTTTCTTGGTACCTACTGATGTGAAGATGGCCAAATGCCAGAAAGCTCTGAAAAGTCACCTTTACTGAGAAAGCAGGTATTGGATCACCGCTGGCTCCTCAGTAGTTCAAAATGTTGACCAAAGAGACCAGATCTGAGACAGGACAGGCCATTTTGTGGGAATAAAATATGGTCCACAATTAGAGAAACTCTGGATAGTCACAGACCTACTTCGGGGAAGGAGGTGCCTTTGTGGGTGTGGGTGTGAGTTTGTGGATTTGTCTCATGTTCTCAGAATAGGTAGGAAAGTCGGTATGTTTGGTTTGGTGTAGACTGTTTCGAGTAAGTCGTTTGACAAGGCGAGTGTTTCTATGTCTGTGTATCCCACGGTGTCCATGGTTGTAGACATTAGAAAAGAGAATGCATCAATTGATATGTCCTGTCTAGTTGAAAGCTTCCCAGCATTCATCCTGCCCAATTTATGAATGGATTTCAGCTTGCCTTATCGATGGGCAACACTTGCTATCTTTCAAAGTTTCTGCTTTCTTCCTGAATTCTGGCCACTCTCCAGAATAGGCTCATGGTTTTGTGTCCAATATATGTACCACTTCCAAGCCCTGTGACATCGCCATGTACTGGATAGCTGAAGGGAATGGCGAGCATCTCAGAAAACTCAGGTATCAGTGTGATCAGGAGAGTCTCAGTGGAGAAACCCTGCTTTGGGCCTTTTAATTACCAATTGTTCTGCTGCCCTGAATGTCTGAAAGGTCTTTGCCTCAGGCCACCCCTTTTTGAAGCCTGAAAAAAACTGTTTTCACATGGAAATGAATGGGCATCACCTGAGGCTTTTTGCTTAATTCCTTTGGAAAGGATGTGTCTGAATCAGCCTTTTGGCCCTGTGTGAGGCTTAGGCTTAGATTCTCAGCACCTGATGGATCTAAAGAAGGATCCCATGTGTGCATACAAAACCAAAATAGCCAAAAGAGCAGTCATTCTGGATGAAGTCTCTCCCCTTCCTTTGTGAGGTTCTAGACCTACATCAAGTTAGAATAGGAATGCTTTGGGTCAAATAATTTCTTCAAAGCCCTGCAGAGGCTAGCCCGTAGGAGCTTGGGTTTCCTCATGTCTCCAATTCAGACAAAGAATCTAAACCCCACAGTCAGTAGTCCTCAAATTGGAGAAGCAGAGAAGTATTAACAGCAGGCCTATGTGATCACACCAGGTTCACAGGAAGGGTGTCCAAGCCACCCTGTTTTTAGGCACATTAGGGGCAAGGGAGATTATTTTGGAGACTGTCTTGGTCTGCACCCCTCATAGAAACATTCAACCAGAGGTTATGAAGAGTATTTATATGAAAGATCATGAGGGCCATGTGGGAGTGTGTTGGTTTTAATTGTGGTCATTTGTGTGGTGGTTGGAAGAGATGACTGGGTCCACCTTGAAATGAACTCTGGTGTGATTCCCCTAAGAGACTGAGTTCTGGAACTGACCTCAGAGATGTATTGCCATGAATTGTGTTGGGATGTTATGAGTCCACGCATGAGAGTCGTCCTTGGAAACTGAGATGTATGCCCAGGTTGTATTTCCACAAAGCACTGGGAATCACAGCCAAGATATCACATGATTTTATTCTGAAAGACTTGGCAGCCATAGTTGAGAGTCAAAACACACATGGACCTCACATTGTAGACCTCAATGGGCCTGGATTCACGTGACCATTTAGCCAATCTTTGGGAAGCCTTGCCTGTGAGAATTCTCCATAGCTTTCATTGACATGAGCTTCCTCAAAATTTAATGGTTCTGGATTGATTTGAAACGTACAGTGCCTCCAACTTCATCTTTCAAAAATGGCTAGATAAATACCAAGAAATTTTTGAAATTCCCATGACCAGGTGGCACTGGAGAACCTTTGGATGTCCTGTTGCTGATCATGAGTATACCAGACAGTGCCTTGATTGACTGAGTTTCATGAAAATGGTGTAGAACAGAGATGCCAATAAATTGGAGCCTGCTGAGTACTTGGCCTAGAGCAGTAGTGGGCAGGTGTGTGATAAAACATTTGTGGTGGGGCCATGTGGATCTGCCATTAGCTTCCAAATGTCTTGTGACTGACATGGTGCAGCAAGCAGTCCCTTCTATGTAAAGGCATCTTGTAATATTGAGAAGTTTCAGGGAAAGTTTCAGAATCAAGTTGCTATGGTCAATGGGGAAAGTTATGTGGGATAGAAGCATGGTTGGTGCATTGTCCTGCAGAAACTGACCCACCACACGTGACAGAACTCCCTCCAGCACTGTGTCCCAGTTGACCTCTTTGTATTTTGTGAAGCAAATACCAAACTCCCAGTGAAGCTGCAAGAAACACCATGAAAACTTTAGGATCACAAAATGGCTTCACAGTCCACACGGGGAGACACTTAGACCCCAGGGGCCACAGTTTAGCTACAAATAGCAAATTCAGCACTGCTGCTCATGTTCAGTGGAAAATAAGAAACCATGTCCTCAAGATCACATAGATGCAGACCCACCTTTATTGGTCTCACTAGAAACGAAGCTAAAGCACTTGACAACAACATATGTTTCAAGTGCCCAACCTCAGAGGCAGTTCCACAAGAAGTCTTTAGGCCAGAAGAGCTCCAGTTTGTGGAGTGTTTACCCTGTCCCTTACTTTTGGAAACTCCTTAGCATATTCTATTCCAAATATGTATTCACAGATTTTCTAACTCTTCTCCTCTAATTTTGTCTTACTTGGGGACTAGGTAATGTCAAGCCATTGTTCTGGATGACAGTGGGAACAATTTTTTGTAGCACATTTTTGCATACACATTGGATTCATTTTATAATTTTCCAGTCAAAATAGTGAATCCCTCACACTAACCCCTACGCTACTAAACTCTGACTAGAATAATAACCCAAACAGAATTGAAATACAAGCAGTTCAGAGGAGGCATCGTGTATAGTTGGACTTGCCTTTTGCATTATATAGGGTAGGAGTTATGAATCTAGTCAATTATTTGGTTGAAAGTATTCTCCATGTTTTTTTAAAGTTAACAAATATGTGAATTCCTGTCTCCCTTTCTCTGTAGCCTATTTAGCACATGTAGTTTTATATGCACATATAGATTCATACCTGGTATCACACGTATTTTTTTGGTTAGGTGGCTGACTTGGCATATAGAAATTGTGAGAAGATATCACTCCTTCTAAAAGCTGTTGGAACTGAGAATTCAACCTATGGGTGATCCTCCTATTTAAATAGCATTATACATAAATCCATGTTCAGTAAAATAAATATTTTTGAATCTGGGGATGATATGTATTTCATGATGAATTTCGATTGGCATATATAATGCTACTTTTTAATGTCTCTCTGTGTGTGTCTGTATATATATATATATATATATATATATATATATATATATATATACCCTCCAGATTTTTCAAAATATGAAATATATGTGTCTTATTATGCACTCCCAAATTTCATTCATATTCATGTATGTGGATTTATAATCTACTTTTCAAAAGATTATTCTCAGAAATATTCATCCACCTGAAATAACATTTTGGTTTACTAGTACTGAAAACTATCTTCAGTAAATGGTGCATAGAAATCCTAATATTTTGACATTGCAAGATGGCCATGAATAGAGTGCATCACACCCTTTGTACTGCGCAACTTCACATGTGAATAAGGAGTTAGAATGACGAAAAAGTATCTTGTTAGGATCTTACAGAAAAATGGGTGTGCCTGGAACCTAGAAGAATGATTTCCACCACCGAGGTCCTGTAATTGAGTCTCAAACAAGAGCCAACTATGCGACCGAAGATCTGGGGTGGCTGATCCGTGCGGCCCATGCCGTGGCTACAGACGGCGGGCCTCCACCGTGAAGCGACCAGCATGCAGGGAGAAACGTTGCTGCGGATTCTGTGGAATCCGGCTGGCTCACCCGCCACTGAGCCCGGGGGTGAGTTCGGGATTTCAGATGGGGAAGAAAGTGTTACAGTTCTATCCCCCACAACCGAAACTCCACCGAGGAAACCAACGGCCACCATCTTGGAGAGCTGAAGTATCCACCACCACTCTCTGACAGATTGCAACAACAAAACAGGTGTGTGTTACTCAGCTTATCTCCCATACAGCAGGTAATTCGCAAAAATTCTCTCTTAGGCTTTCCGGGGGAGGGATTACCAGAGAAAGCCTTCATAAAGACGGGGGGAAATCTAGTGGCACCTGACCTTCAACTTCCCCTCCCATCACCGGTGAAAACAAAACTTGTCTAGCCAGCGCAATGGGTGGGGCAAGCGGAAAAAAATCAAAACAATAGAGTGCCAGTGTTTCCAATAGACACACTCCACACCCAAGGAACGGCAGGCAAAGAGTACAGTTTGAGCTGCCAAGAGGCATCACTCAGGGGAAATCTGGTGTAGCAGGGGAAATCAGGACTCGCAGAGGAAACCAGGGGACCAGAGGACAGACACGCGTGACTAGGAGGCTGGAGAACGCCTGCCCACCAGCAACCAATCACCCGCTGGCTGCCTGCGCAATTGGGCAGCTAGAGATCACCCGCCCGCCGGTGACAGCCCATTCGCTGATTGCACGACTGGATGGCTGGAGACCGCCCGCCCGCCAGCAACCGTGAGGTGAAACCAACCAGAGACAGTCCAGTCCCACCCCCCCATTCAAACACCCCGGTAAGGAGCCTGGGGCCCGCCATAGCAGACAGGTGACATCACTGGAGCTCAGCTGTCGGAATTCCTTCCAAGTGGAATCCACTTTTGCAGGCATAGTCTACAAACACAAAAGAGAGACAACAGAGATATATAAAACCAAAACAAATCTATTGAAGAAAGCAGAAACACAGCAATCAAATTGAGCTGAAAAGTAACGTGAACATCATGAAAAAACAAGGGAAAAAAAGGTGTGCAAAAAATGCAGGACAACTAAATTCTAAAGGAGGACCATGAAGCATAAGAAATAGGGATAGGGAAAAAACTCAAGGCATACCTAACTCAGATGGAAAGGAATATTAGAGAAGACATGAGGCAGCAAGTCCAAGCAATAAAAGTATATTTTGAAAATCAAATAAACAAACAAATTCAAATGGCAAAGAATGAGCTTTACCAGGAGATAGAGACATTAAAAAGAAATATCAAACAGTAATCCTAGAAATGCAGGAAAGTATAAACCAAATTAAAAACTCAAACGAAGAGTATTACAAATAGACTAGATCAAGTAGAAGTTAGAAACGTCAGATAATGAAGACAAAGTTTATCAACTTGAAAAGAATAGAGTAAACACAGAAAAGATGCTTAAATCCCATGAGCAATCTATTCAAGAGATATGGGATGTCATAAAAAAAACAAATTTGAGAGTCATTGGGATAGAAAAAGGCATAGAGATTCAAACCAAAGGAATGGACAACATATTAAATGAAATAATTCTAGAAAATTTCCCAGAGATGAAAGATGGAATGGATTGCCAAATCCTGGAAGCCTACAGGACCCCAAGCATTCAAAACCATAATAGACCAACTCCAAGACAAATATTTATGAAGATAGCCAGAACAAGGACATACAGAACAAAGAGAGAATATTAAAAGCTACGAGAGAAAGTAGGCAGGTTACATTCAGGGGTAAACCAATTAAGTTAACGACTGATTTTTTTCATCACAAACTTTGAAAGCAAGAAGATCCTGGAACAAAGTATTTCAAACGCACAAAAATAATGGATTCCCACCAAGAATACTGTATCCAGCAAAATTAAGCTTCAGATTTGACAATGAAATTTAAGTCTTTCACGATAAACAAAAGCTAAAAGAATTTACAGCCAGAACACCAGCAGTGCAAAGCATTTTGAGCAAAATACTACAAGAAGAGGATTTGAAAAGTAATGCCTGAAACTAGCAGCAGGAGGTATCTCAGTAAAGGGAGAGGAAAATAACCAAAAAGTAAAAACTAACCAAAATAAATAAATAAATGGATAAATAAATAAATAAATAAACAAACAAACAAACATTACTGGAAGTAGAAATCATATTTCAATTGTAACCTTAAATGTTAATGGCCTAAACTCACCAATCAAGAGACATAAGCTAGTAACCTTGATCAAAAAAAAAAAAAATCCAACAATATGCTGCCTTCAGGAGACTCATATTATAGGTAAAGACATACAGAGGCTGAAATTAAAAGTTTGGGAAAAATCATACCACGTACATGACCCTCGGAAGCAAGCAGGAGTGGCCATACTCATATCGAATAAAATCAACTTCAACCCTACGTTAATCAAAAGGGATACAGAAGGACACTATATACTGTTAAAAGGAACCTTGCACCAACAATGCATAACCATTATCAATTTGTATGCACCAAACAATTGAGCTGCAACACTCATAAAACAAACTCGCCTCAAGTTCAAGAGTCAAATAAACTACAACACAATAATTATGGGTGACTTCAACACACCGCTCTAGCCATTAGACAGATCCTCTAGACAAAAACTGAACAAAGAAACTATAGAATTCAACAGCAAAATCAGTTACCTAGACTTCACCGACATATATAGAATATATCAACCATCAAAAAGTGGATACACGTTCTTCTCAGCAGCACATGGATCCTACTCAAAGATAGACCATATATTATGCCATAGGGCAATTCTTAGTAAATATAAAGTCGTGGAGATAATACCATGCACCATATCTGATCATAATGGAATGAATTGGAAATCAATGATAAAAGAAGGAAGGAAAAATCCTACATCACATGGAAAATGAACAACATGCTACTGAATGATCAATGGTTTACAGAAGACATAAAGGAGGAGATAAAAAAAATCGTAGAGACAAATGACAATACAGACACAACATACTGGAATCTATGGGACACAATAAAAGCAGTTTTAAGAGGGAAATTCATTTCTTGGAGTTCTTTCCTCAAAAAAAAAAGAAAAATCAGCAAATAAATGAACTCACACTACACCTCAAAAACCTAGAAATGGAAGAGCAAAACAACAGCAAATGTAGTAGAAGACAAGAAATAATTAAAATTAGAGCAGAAATTTACGAAATTGAAACAAAAAAAATTGAAAATATTGATAAAACTAAAAGTTGGTTCTTTGAAAAAATAAATAAGATTTACAGGCCCTTAGCCATGCTAAGGAAGAGAAGAAAAGAGAGAACTCAAATTACTAACATACGGGATGAAAAAGGCAATATCACAACAGACACTACAGAAATAAGAAGATAATTAGAAAGTATATGGAAACCCTATGTTCCAATAAAATAGATGATAGTGAAGATATCAATAAACTTCTTAAGTCATGCGATCTGCCCAGATTGAGTCAGGAAGACACACACAATTTAAACAGACCAATAACAAAGGAAGAAATAGAAGAAGCCATCAAAATACTACCAACCAAAAAAAGCCATGGACCGGATGGGTATACAGCAGAGATCTACAAAACCTTCAAGAAGGAATTAATACCAATACTTTCCAAGCTATTTCAAGAAATAGAAAAAGAAGGAACTCTTCCAAATTCATTCTATGAGGCCAATATCACCCTGATCCCAAAACCAGACAAAGACACTTCAAAGAAAGAAAACTACAGACCAATATCTCTAATAAACTTGGATGCAAAAATTCTCAATAAAATCTTGGTGAATCGAATACAAAAGCATATCAAAAAAATTATGCACCATGATCATGTAGGATTCATCCCTGGGATGCAAGGCTGGTTCATTATACGGAAATCAATAAATGCTATTCACCACATCAATAGACTTAAAGACAACAACCATATGATCGTATCGATAGATTCAGAAAAAACATTCGACAAAGTTCAGCATCCCTTTATGTTGAAAACACTAGAAAAACTAGGGATAACAGGAACTTACCTCAAGATTGTAAAAGGTATATATGCTAAACCTCAGGCTGGCATCATCCTAAATTGAGAAAAGCTGAAGGCATTCCCTCTAAAATCTGGAACAAGAGGGATGCCCTCTATCACCACTTCTATTTAATTCAGTTCTTGAAATACTAGGCATAGCAATTAGACAGACAAAAGAAATTAAAGGCATAAAACTAGGAAAAGTAGAACTTAAATTATCGCTATTTGCGGATGACATGATAATATATTTAACAGACCCAAAAGGGTCTACAGAGGAACTGCTAGAGTTAATAAATAAATTCAGCAAAGTGGCAAGATATACAATCAACACGCATAAATCAAAGGCATTCCTGTATATCAGCAGCAAAACTTCTGAAATGGAAATGAGGAAAACCACTCCATTCAAAATATCCTCAAAGAAAATAAGATAATTGGAAAAACAATTAAATAGTTGGGAATCAACCTAACAAAAGAGGTGAAAGATTTATAAATGAAAACTACAGAAACATAAAGAGATAGAAGAAGATCTTAGAATATGGAAAAATATACCCAATTCATGGATAGGCAGAAGTAGCATCATCAAAATGGCGATATTACCCAAATTCTCTACAGGTTTAAATTGATGACAATCAAAATCCCAACGACATTTCTTGTAGAAAAGATAAAGCAATCATGAAATTCATATGGAAAAACAAAAGACCCAGAATAGCAACAGCAATTCTAAGCAGGATGTTTGAATCTGGAGGTATAGCGATACCAGACTTCAAACTGTACTACAAAGCAATAGTAACAAAAACAGCATGGTACTGGTACCAAAACAGGCAGGTGGACCAATGGTACAGAATAGAGGACACAGAAACCATTCCACAAAATTACAACTTTCTTATATTTGATAAAAGGGGCTAAAAACCTGCAATATACGAAGGACAAATGGTGCTAGAAAAATTGGAAATCGATATGCAACAAAATGACACTGAATCCCTTTCTCTCGCCAAGCAAGGAAGTTAACTCAAAATGGATCAAGGAGCTAGATATCAAATCAGAGACACTGCATCTGATAGAAGAAAAAGTTGGCTACAATCTACATTCTGTGGGGTCAGGCTCCAAATTCCTTAATAGGACACCCATAGCCCAAGAGTTAATAACAAGAATAAATTAATGGGACTTACTTAAACTAAAAGTTTTTTTTTTTTTCTCAGCAAGAGAAACAATAAGAGAGGTAAATAGAGAACCTACATCCTGGGAACAAATTTTTACCTTTCTCACTTCAGATAAAGCCCTAATATCCAAAATATACAAAGAACTCAAAAAATTAAAAAGTAAGGTAACAAATAACCCAATCAACAAATGGGCCAAGGACCTGAACAGACACTTCACAGAGGAGGACATACAATCAATCAACAAGTACATGAAAAAATGCTCACAATCTCTAGCAGTCAGAGAAATGCAAATCAAAACCACCCTAGGATACCATCTCACTCCAGTAAGATCGGCAGCCATTAGGAAGTCAAACAACAGTAAGTGTTGGCGAGGATGTGGGGAAAAGGGGACACTTGTACACTGCTGGTGGGACTGCAAATTGGTGCAGCCAATTTCGAAAGCAGTATGGAGATTCCTGGGAAAGCTGGGAATGGATCCACCATTTGACCAGGCTATCACACTTCTTGGACTATTCCCTGAGGATCTTAAAACAGCGTACTATTGGGATACTGCCACATCAATGATCATAGCGGCACAATTCACAACAGCTAGACTGTGGAACCAACTTAGATGCCCTTCAATAGATGAATGGATAAAAAAAATGTGGAATCTACACACAATGGAGTATTACGCAGCACTAAAAAATTACAAAATCATAGAATTTGCAGTGAAATGTATGGCATTAGAGCAGAATATGCTAAGCAAAGCTAGCCAATCCTTAAAAAAACAAATGCCAAATGTCTTCTTTGATATAAAGAGAGCAACTAAGAACAGAAAGGGAGGAAGAGCAAGAGGAAAAGATTAACATTATACAAAGACGAATGGGGGGAGAGAAAGGGAGAGAGAACAGAAAGCATATGGAAATGGTAGAATACCCTCAATGATACACAAAATTACACATAATAGGTTGTGAGGGGAAATGGGGGGGAAATAATGGAGAGAATTAAACAACAGCACATGAGGTAGAGAGGGAAGATGGGAGGGCAGGGGAGGGGGGATAGTAGGGGATAGGAAAGGTAGAAGAATACAACAGTCACTAATACACCATTATGTAAAAATGTGAATGTGTAAGCAATGTGTTTCTGCAATTCTTATTTGGGGAAAAAATGGGAGTTCATAAACCAAATGAGAAAAATGTATCAAAGATGATATATCATGAGCTTTGTAATGTTTTGAACAACCAATAAAAATAAATAAATAAATAAAGGTTTAAAATTGAGTGGGAAGAAATCAGCTAAAAAAGGGTTGAGATGCATTCATTTTGCTAAGCAGAAACTTTGTTTTGTGTAGTTGTAACTATCACAAATTTATTTTACCAGAAATTTGGCTTTTGAAAATGCACATAAAATGAGATTAAAGGATAATACACCTACCTTCATGAAAAATTCATAGCATTTCCTATATTTTTCATATTTCATTTTTTTAGTTAATATTTTGTCATGGACAAGGTCTAGCCTTAGGCTATTCTTCCAGAATACTACCTCATCTGACAAGTTCGTACAATGTATTGGATTTTTCTTTTCATCTTTTATTTAATTGTTTCTAGCTAATAATGTGTATTTCTTCTTATCTTTATTTGGACATACATACCCAACTATATCTTTGCATTTTATGTTTTACTGGGGAAGAGACTCATCAAAAGCTCTTTGTTATATGTATTAACAATCAAACATTCAGAGAAGGCAATTATTCTTAATTTTGCATGAAAATAACTTTGTACCATTTTTCTTATAAAGATTTAGAATTATTAATAATGTCCCTGCTGTAATAAGTAACTACTTACAAGAAGAATTAAACAATTGACTTTATATCAATTATGAATATGAAAAGTACTAAAATAAATATTTGGCAATTAATACACAATTGATAGAAATTGAAATCACGAGAAAGCCATTTAAATTGTCAGTGCATATGGTCCTTAAATAATAGGTTTTTTAAAGAATTTTTTCTCTAATTCATAAGATATATTATGCCATATTATAGCTTAATGTGATATAAAACCTTAAATTATCACAATGATAATAATAATCCATTGTTCCTTCCTCTACATTCTGTGGCATGCTAGTACTAAAATAAATTGTATTATAACACCAAAAAAAAGCCAAATCATAATATTTCTACAGTAACTGACACGAGTTTAACATCAATGCAAGTAGATTAGATTCCTATGGGACATGATGTGCATTTTGACGTTCATTTTTATTCAACACTGGAACATTACTATTTCTTCAGTTTATGCACATCAGAGGATATATAAATATTTCATCCACAATTTAGCAAATTTATACGCATTTGTTTAACTTCAAATCACTTCCTGCTTCAGAACCTATGTATTCCTCCATATTTCTTGACTGCTCTTTTCATGAGACTTCTTTCCAAACACATTATTTTCGATTTCCTTTATCATATTTGAAGCAAAACACCCGTCATGATAAACCATAACCCTAATATTACCATTAAATGTATAAGTGGTTGGAAAGAATGATTGTATATCAATATAAGATTTCTTACTTAGTTACAGATATCAATTCAATCCATTATTTAAAGTGGAACCAGTTATATTATTTATTCACAGTATGGTCTATTCATGTATTATCTATATATTCATAGACACAGGGTACACCTCTTTGTACCCCCAATACTAATTTATACGTCTTCAAAATATTGCTCCCAGAAATGGTGGAACAAATACATGTAACCTGATCTACATATACATTTTATCACAGTAATATTCTGAACAGAAAAAGCAAAGTTCTCACTTATGATTGTACCATACCTAAATGGAAAGTGATCCTGGATTACTAAAAACATCCATGTCCAGGTTGCCTAATGATCTCAAATGAAAATCCTATTGGTGACTACATATTTGTTTCTTTCAAAGATTATATATTAAAACTCAACCCTTTGAATACGTCTAAAGCTGTCACTCACTTTACACTTTGAATGATTTTTTAATGTGTCTATTGATATCTGCTTTCCTACATATTTTCCCCAGTTCATCATTGTGACTGAATCTTCACATGTGCTATCACTAACATTCACTCTCTAACCGAAACCCTATTGCTAAAAAACTTTGGTCCAAATCCTATATTCACTCTTCTTCCTAAACCTACCTACTGTCTTCCTAATCCTACCGACTATCCCTTTTTGACTGGATGTTCTCTTCTACATTCAATCATCCAAGGTACAAGGTCCTATGCCATTGTATATCGATTTATCTGAGACATCTGTGCAGAACGTAATTCAATGCTAAGTATCCCAATCAAGAACCCAATGACCTTCTGGGCTTCAAATCTTACTTAGATTTCTCTTTTCGTTCATATATTTCACCTCTATATTCTTATAAATATCACAGGTTCCCAATACCATTGTTCATCGAGCAGAATGGTTCCTAATCAAAATTGAAAATGTTATTAACACTAACCATACACTGTTCCCTCAATCTAACTTTACAGAAAAGCAATGACAGTGTTGGTCTTACAATACAGGAATGTATGGGATCTTCCACCTGATGAGAACCTCAAAGGTATGTGCAGAAATGATCCCTGGAGAAGATGTAGGCAGCTATGAAGGACCTGAGAGAGCAAAAGTCATCTTCCATGAAAAACAACCTGGTAGGATGAAGTTTGGTGTCTGAATCAGCCTCTGTCTTCTTAATGTAGAGGAGACGGACCAAACCAGGCCTTTTGGAGAGCTGTTCCTGAGAGCCTATGGATTATATCCCATTCTAACTTATGAAAGGGTCACAGGAAGTAGGGGCAGCCTCCATCTAAAGGGACCATAAGAAGCAACTGCTAAAACAAAGTGGTTGCCAAGGCAGTGACCTCATTCAGTTCCTGAAGGAAGTGACCTCACCTCACTTCCTTGGTGTTGGAACTCTCTGAACTTGGGATCCAGGAAGCCAGGCACCCCGAGCCAGTCCCAGTTCCAGTCCCAGTTGTCTCACTTGTTTGGATTTACCAAGGAGAGGGTCAGTCTTTCTTGGTACCTACTAATTTGAAGATGTCCAAATGCCAGAAGATCTCTGAAGAGGGGTCTTTCCTGAGAAAGAAGGTAGTGGCTCACCACTGGTTTCTGTCAACTTCACAGAGTTGACCAAGGAGACCAGATCTGAGACAAGACAGGCCATTTCGGAGGAACATAGTATGGCCCAGCAGTCAGAGAACACTCCGAATAGTCACAGACCTACTTGGGGGAAGGAGGTGCCTTTGTGGGTGTGGTTGTGGGTTTGTGGTTTGGTCTCATGTTCTGAGAATAAGTTTTTTCAGATATCAGCTCCGGAGCCCAGGAATTAATTCTCATTGGGGCTAAGGTTCCCCACCAGTGAGATTTGAAATTGGCGCTGGCTGCAGAGTTAACAAGGGCGGGGACTTTTAACGCCACTGCAGAAAAGAAGAAGGTACGAAGAAGAAGTCCTTAGGTGCCATGTTGGTGTTTTTCTCTGGGGTATGGCTGCCATTTATACTTTTCCTAACATTCCTCCCTTTTTGTTTTCTTAGAAAGTGGGGCACCGTTTGTCATTTGTGGCTGCTGCCTGCTGTGTGGGGGTGCTGTGGGGCCTAGAAAGGGAAGTGGACAAATGCTCGGGGGCCAGGTCTGGGGATATCATGGCAGCCAGAAATAAAAGCCAGTGGTATAGATAGCTACTTCAGTAGGGGTAAAGTCTATGAAAGTTCCCTGATGCCACAAGTTGTCAATGGCATGAAACCAGTCCTGGATGGAGGAGATTGTTGGTATCAGCTACTGGTCCTGTAACAGAGACTCTAGGAAATACTGGAAGTGTTGCCTGGTCATGGCGTCACCAGCACTTGAAGAAGATCAGAGCGAATAAAAACAGAATGAAGATAAAAATTAAAGCAAAGGTCAATTTTTGGCAGAAGTTCCATGTTGGAGGACTGACATAGAAGAGGCCAAGGGCCATGAGGAAGCTTAGAAGGTCATAAAGACTCATGAATCCAGGATGGCAGATTAAGAGGTTCTCCAAGCTCGTTGCCTCCCGCTGTCTGATGTACGTTGCATTCCATCGTGCCTGGTAGTGAGCTTCATCACTGAGTGAACTGTTCTCTTGGAGATGTTCGGGGTTCATCGGTCATCAGAGGATGGTAGTGCCTAAGCAAAAGCTGGTTGAATGTTTGATTAGAAATTTTTTGCAGTTGTGTTTGAAGGAACTTCGTTATGCATGGAAAGAGAGCAAAAAAAGGGAGCATCCCAATAAGGGGCCCCAAGATAGGTAGTAAGTACATGGCAAGATAGGATTGGAAGAACCCTGTTATGGGATTGGAGGAGCTAGGTTTGAGCAATTTGGTCAATAATTTCTGCAATTTAACAACATTTTTTTCTATCAGCCCAGATTCATTAACATAAGAGCAACATTCCTCTCTGAGGAATAGGCATGTACCCACTTTTTCTGCAGTGAGAAGATCAATTGCCCTTTGGTTCTGTAAAGCCACTTGTGCCAATGAAGTAACCTGGCGCTGCAAGGAGCCCAGAGACTCAGCAGTGGTATCGAGTGCTTCCTGCAGTTTTTGTTGCAGGTCTTTGAATGCCCATAGAGCATGACCTATAGCTCCACCAGAGAGTCCGAGACCCGCCACTGAGGTTGTTAAAGTGAGGCCTACCAGAACCGGCAGAAAGACTGCCCTACGGGTTCAGGAAGGTAGGGCCAACTGTCGGAATTCGGTGAGAGTATACAAAGACAGCTGAGGAACTACAGTAACCAAGAAACAGGTGCCAGAGACATTGATCATTGAGGTACTTAAAGACCCATTACACCAGAGGAATTGTCCAGGTTGCATAAATGCAGGGCTTGATTGGGTGCTTAAGCTCAAGGAACAAATGGGTAAAGGATTCATTATTGGCAGGTGGAAACAGATGAAAGCAAATAAAGTATTGGTGAAATAACTTTCCCACAGTGGGATACGTGTCACATGTAGGGGTTGTCCTTTCTTAGAGAAATTGTAGGTTTTTGCTGAAATATTTCCTGCCGCTAATGGGACTAAGTGAAGCACAGAGAAAGCACTGAGAAGGAGGCACAGAAAGAGGGGTGGAGTTTAATAATCGAAGAGATTGGTGTAACAAATTGAGCCATGTGTCAGGGGGACCTGAGGGGGTTGAAGGGTCTGAATCCTTTGTGGATGAGCTATGGATAAGATCTAAAAGTTTTGATTCTGACTCCTTAATGTGTTCGACTACCTGGATGGTTGCCTTAGGTGGCATAATCAGGGTGCGGCCAACTGTCATCCACCCTGTGGGTCTGGCTGAGGTTGTCCGAGCATAGACAGCAAACTCAACATAGTCCCAACGTTTGGCCTTGGGGTCAGGTATATCTAAAGTATACCATCCATTGTTATCAGATAAAGAGACTTTATCCCACTTTAGGTAACTGGAATTCCACACTTTAGGGTAACCAAGTGAGTGGTAAGAATAGCTACCATGTTCATCATGGAACCTGCATGACCAATAGGGGCACCCATTATATATCTCAGGCCACCAATGACAATAGTCTTTTGTTTGATCAAAAAGGAAGCAAATGAAAAGCCAGTTTCAGCTACCAGGGACGAAGGTCCTTGAAGGTGACAATTTTAGGGAAATAGAGGTGCAGTTGTGGATGAAGCAAGTAGTTGCATCCACTGCACGGACCTTCTACATGCCATGTTCTGAGTATCGTTCCTGAAGAGTGAATAAATACATGGTAGGAGAGGAGGGTAAAGACCAGTCCCGATAGAGCACAGAAAATAAGCAGAGCACAAAAAACAAGCAGTTACAGAAGATTAGGGTGTTGAGAGAGCCCATTGTGACTTTTTAAAGAGGAATTGGGCTGCATGGAACACCGTGTGAGCCGCAACTTAAATGGGTGAGATGAGTGTGGAGAGCAGGAGTTAATGGGAGGTTCAGGAGGTGTTTCTTGGAGTTCCTCTGGGTTGGTCCTGTCGTCAGCAGGTGGGGCCTCCTGGTGATATGGCTTCAACCTAGAAATGTGAATCCAGGGAGTTAGACGGTTGTCTGGTAAGGAGAGTTTGGCGGCAGTGGGGGTACAGAGAATGACAGGATAGGGGCCTTCCCATTTTGGGGCAAGAGTCCCTTTCTCCTCTGGGGTATTATAATATACTAGACTCCCAGGTGTTAAGGGAGGAGTGTTTGGAGAGGACACTGGGTCCGGATGAAGCCAGTCCTGATATTTCCAGAGTTCCGAGCGGAGATGATACAAAAGAGGCAAAGACAAATCTCGGGTGAGAGGTCCTTGTGAAATGACCAACCCAGGGGGTATAAGAGGTCTTCCATACATTATCTCAAAGGGAGACAGTAAAGATGGTTTTTAGGGAGAGCTCTGATTCGAAGCAAATCCAAGGGAAGGAGTTTGACCCAGTCTAAGTTTAATTCCATTGTCAATTTGGTAAGGACTTCCTTTAGAGTACAATTTACCCTTTCCACTTTCCCTGAAGCTTGGGGATAATATGGACAGTGGAAATGCCACTTGAAGGAGAGGGCTTGAGAGACCTTTTGTGTGATTCTAGAAATAAACTCAGGGCCATTGTCATATTGTAGAGAAGTGGGCATACCAAACCTGGGGATGATGTCTGTCAGTAAGATTAAAGCTACAGTGGAAGCCGTTTTATTGGAAGTGGGAAATGCCTCAATCCAACCAGAGAAAGTGTCCACAAAGACAAGGAGGTATTTAGTGCGCCATACTGTGAGCATGTTGGTGAAGTCTACCTGCCAGTCAGCAGTGGGAATGTGTCCCCGGGCTTGGTGGGAAGTAAAAGGTTTGGGCCTTAAAGGAGTATAAGTGTTGGTCCACTGACAGATCTGACAATTAGAGGCTATATTCTGTAGCATGGCTTTGTCAGAGAGGGTGAGCGAGAAGAAGCTCTGTAAAAAGAGGGTCAAAGACTGAGAATTGGAAAGGAATAGAGTATGAAGGAACTTGAAGAGATCCTTGTTCTTACTGGAAGAAGTAGGGGCTTCAGATGAGCTGTCTAAAGTGGCCATTATATGTCCCCCAGGGGGTCCATCATTGGAAGTGGTAGCAGCCATTTGTTCCGCCTGGTCAGCTTTGGCATTGCCCTCAGTGATAAGAGAGACGTCCTTCTAATTAGACCTACAATGGACAACTCCCACCTGGGTGGGTAAGTGGGAGGCCTTTATCAGATTGGTTATAAGAGCCGAATTAGTGATCACATTACCTTTGGTGGTAAGTAGGCCTCGCTCCTTTCATATTGCAGCATGGGATAAGATATGGAAGACATATTTTGAATCAGTATAAAGGGTTAGGGATTTGCCTTGTGCAAGAAGGCAGGCACGAGTGGCTACTATAAGTTCAGACTGCTGGTTGGTAGTTCCTGAAGGCAGAGCTTTGGCCTCTATAATCTCAGTGGCTGAAACTACAGTGTATCCAAAGTAATGAGTGCAATTCTGGCTAAAGGAACTGCCATCAGTAAACCAGATAAGGTCAGGCTTGGCTAGTAGTCTCTCAGAAATGGAAGAATGACAGGGGAGGAAATCATCTAAGGTTTCCAACCAATTATGAGTTGGTGTGTTAGACGTGGGAGTCATTGAGAGCAGTGAAGCAGGGTTCTGTGCAGAGCAGGGGAGGAAAGTAATATTAGGGTTTTCGAGAAAGGAAGTGAGGAGTGACAGAACTCTGGATGGAATAAGGGTTTGAAAGCCCTTATAAGCTAAAAGATCCTTCAAGTGATGTGGGGAGTGGATAGTTAAAGGGGCCCCAAAAGTAAGCTTAGAGGCTTCTTTGTGTAAAATTTGTCCAGCAGCCAGAGCTCTTAAACAAGGGGCCCACTCACGGATGGTAGGGTCAATTTGCTTGGACAAATATGCCACAGGTGCAAATGTAGGCCCATAGTTTTGACCTAAGACCCCAAGTTCTTGCCTCCCTTTTTCATGGACATATACATGAAATGGTCTTGAAAGATCAGGAAGGTGAAGGGCAAGTGCCTTTAAGACAAGTTGCTGAAGCCTGCGCAAGTGGTAGTTTGGGGAGGAGGCAAGAGATTCACTAGGGGGTCCCTTTGCTAGTTCATACAGGATTTGTATAGAAGAGAATAATTTGGGATCCAGGCCCTAAAATAACCTGCTAGTCCTAGGAATGATAGTATTTTGGCTTTTGTATGGGGCACTGGAAGATCAGAGAGGAGTTGCCTCCTATCCAGTGTTATTTCCTTTTTTCTGGGTGTAAGGCAAAAACTAAGAAAGGTGACAGAAGACTGGGAAACCTGGGCCTTGTGGGGAGACTTCTTTTTCCCTTGTCTGCTAGGAAATTAAGAAGCTGAGCAGTGTGGGATTGAGAGTGTTCCCAGAGGGATTACATAGAAGAAGGTCATCGACATATTGAAGGAGAGTAGAGTCAGGACAGGTCGGGTGAAAGGATGTGAGGTCCTGGGCAAGAACTTGGCCAAAGAGATGGGTGCTATCCCCGAATCCCTGTGGGAGGACAGTCCAGGTAAGCTGATGAGAATGGCGGGTGTGAGAGTCAGTGCAAGTAAAAGCAAAGATATCCTGAGATTCTGAGAACAAGGGGATAGAAAAGAATGCATGTTTCAAATTTAGAACCAAGAAGTGGGTAGTAGTGGCAGGGATCTGAGAGAGGAGGGTGTAAGGGTTGGACACTAGCGGGTGGATGGGGACCACAGAGGAGTAGACAAGGGGAAGGTCTAGAACCAGCCTGTAGGACACGTTAGGTTTCTTAACTGCCAGAATGGGGGTGTTGAAAGGAGAGTGTGTAGGCCTAAGATACCCCTTTCATTATAAATCCTGGATGATGGGTTCTAATTCGAGGAAGGCTGTGGTTGTGAGTGGATATCATGGTTGACTAATATATCTTGAAGGGTCCAGTAAGACAATATGAATAGGACTGCATTTAGCCATAAAGTGTGTAGTTGTGTCCCAAAACTCAGGGTGAACTGGTTTAGATAGTCGTGGGAGAGTGCATGAAGGAGGTGTATCTGCCCCTAGGAACATCATGAGGAAATGAGAGGTAGGAGAGGTGTGGGGTGATATGTGAATGGTGACTTTTAATAGTGAGAGTATGTCCCTTTCCAGAAGGGGAATGGGGCAATGGCTCATAACGAGAAAGGAGTGAGTGAAGGACAAAAGGGATTTTGAGGGAAAATATGTTTACCTCCTACCACGACAATAGGAGTTTTTGAGGGTGTGGTAGAACCCCAATACTCCCTCAAGACCAAAAAAGTGGCACCAGTATCCAAAAGGAAGGTAATGAAGCGTCCATCCACCAGGAAGGTGACCCTAGGTTCTTGATTCTTGATGGTAATAGTTTGGAGGGAAGGCCCAGGGTTCCATCATTTCTCCTCTGCCAAGCCCAGGAGAGGCTGGGGTTGCCGGGTGGCTGACCAACCTCCCTTCCGGGTTGTTGGGCAGTCTGCCCCCCAGTGTCTCCTTTGATGGCATGTTGGGCAGGGGTTGTAGGGTGTTCTCGGCGAAGGACAATCCTTACCACATTTGAAGAAAGCTCCAGGGGGTGTCACATTGGGACGGCGTGGTGATGGCCTTCTCTGAATGACCTGGGCCAACATTTGGAATTTGGCATTTTCAGCTCTCTGCCTACGGCATTCACTTTCATCCTCTCTACCATGAAAAACCTTTAAAGAGACAGCGAGGATTTCGGTCTGAGGAGTAGCAGGGCCCTGTTCAAGCTTTTTAAGCTTGGCTTTAATGTCAGAGTATTTTTGGGCCAGAACATATGTCATTAAGAGATGACGGCCATCAGGGGTTTCTGGGTCGAGTTATGTGCAGTGTTGAAGGGCCTTGGTTAGTCTATCCAGGAATTCTGAAGGTGTTTCCTCCTTCCTTTGAATGACCTCCTGCACCTTTTTAAAGTTAACAGCCTTGTGGGTCGCCTTTTTCAGGCCCGCCAAGAGGCAGGATGTAAAAATGTCATGAGTCTGTAAGCCTTCAGGGGTGTTGTAATCCCATAGGGTTCCTGCTCTGGGACAGCATGAGAGCCCGTGGGGTGGTCTGGATTGGTCCTATGATTTTCATCAGCATGGGCTTGGGCTAGCTCCCAGACCCATTGCCTTTCCTCGGGGAGAAGTGTATTCGCCAAGAGCATGTATATGTCATGATGAGTGAGGCTATATGCTTGCAGGACCCATTGAAACTCCCGAATGTAAGTGGTGGGTTTAGTGGTGATTGAGCCTAACTTGCTCTCTAGCTGAGTAATGTCTGACCTGGAGAAGGGCACGTGGACTCTGATGACACCCTCGGGACCAGCTACCTCACGAAGGGATGTGATTGTCTTAGGGGTGGGAAGGAGTCCTTTAGACCTGGTAAAAGGAGGACTGAGAGAGGCAGGCGGAGGACAGGAAGGAGAGGGAGGGGAAGGGAGTGTCTCTTTGGAAGAGGAGGAAGTGGAGCAGGCAGAAGAGGACGGAGGGGAGGGGGATAAAATGGAAGGCTGAGGATCCATGGAATCAGGCAGAGGATGAGGAGAGTATTGCAGAAGAGAAGGGGCAGATGGGGCTGGGGAGAAGGTGGGGGTTCATCTGCTGGGTTGAATGAGGAAGAATCTGTGAAGTCAGAAGTAGAAGTAGGGAAAGAGAGGGGATTGCAAGCAAGGAGGACCTGAGGGGGAGGGCAGGAGGAGCAGAGACAAGGTGCTGTGTGGGAAGGCTAATACCTTCAATGCAGGGAATCTCCCTCCACTTTTCCAGACGCTGGCAGTAGTTAAAAAGGTCCCAGGGGAGGTTTGGATCTAAGGAGCCTTCTGGAGGCCAATGATTGCCATTATCCAGTGGATATGGAGGCCAATCTTGGGTACAGAATTTAATTAAAAGTTTGGGCTTGATGTCTGGTGTGAGGGAGAGTGTGGCCAGATTTTTTATTAAACATTTGAGAGGTGAGGCTTCAGGTACAGATGAAGAGGTGCCCATTGTCACAGGGAGAGATGGAAGAGAGAGAGAGAGAGAGAGAGAGAGAGAGAGAGAGAGAGAGAGAGAGAGAGAGAATAAGAGTAAGCGAGAGATACAAAGAGAAAACCCGAGCTGGAACGGCTTCCAGGAAATTCAGGGCGAATGGGGGTCACGTGGGTGTCCCCAAAATGACCAGCTGTCGTGAGGAAATACAGAGGGTACTACCTGGTCGTCACCAGTGAAGTGTGATCTGGAAGACCCAATGGGTTTGGAGCCATGGGCAACCTGACGTCAGGAAAGTTTTCGAACGCAGCTGAAGGAGTCAGTAATGAAAACAGAACTCCAGCTCCAGCAGAATGCAGTTCTAGGACGGGAGTTCAGTTTTCCCTGAGCAGAGAGGCAGCTTCAGCCAGACACAGCAGCCCTGCAGGAAACAGCAAATCTAGCCGGCAGCAGCAGTGGCAGCAAAGGAGGAAAAACCACAGAGCCTCTCATGTAAACTCAGAACCCTCATGCCCCAAAGGGAAACGGATCACTAGAGGGTCCACTGTGACCAGTAAAGGTCTGGGTGGGAGGAATTCCCTCTCCCCTACCGGGCGTCTAGAGTGTGCTGGATGATCAGGGTCACAAAACTAGCGGTAGCCCGAAGGAAGTTGGCGAGCCAGGGTCAGGGGAGGCTTACATACATCAGATCAGTGGTGAGTGCAGGAAGCTGGCGTCTGAAAAGAGCGGACCAGGATGGAGTGTCTGGGCAGAACGGGGGACGGGGCTCTTGTTGGAAAGAGCTCACCCGTATCCTCAAACGGGGCACCAGAATGAAAGAACTCCCCACTCAAAGGCACTTCGCCGGGAGAATTCCAATTTTATTGCAAAAAGCTGTGTGCTTATATAGAACTAAGGAGGAGATGAAAGGACTTAGATAAATGGCAGGCAACCCGTTTATTGGCAAGTTCTTTCAGATATCAGCTCCGGAGCCCAGGAGTTAGTTCTCATTGGGGCTAAGGTTCCCCGCCAGCGAGATTTGAAATTGGCACCAGTGGGAGAGTTCACCCGGGCGGGAACTTTTCTCGCCACTTCAGAAAAGAAGAAGGTAGGAAGAAGAAGTCCTTAGGTGCCATGTTGGGGTTTTTCTCTGGGGTATGGCTGCCGTTTATACTTTTTCCAACAATGAGTATACCAGACAGTGCCTTGATTGACTGGTTTTCATTAAAATGGTGTTTAACAGAGATGCCAGAAAGTTGGATCCTGCTGAGTAGTGGGCCTAGAGCAATGGTGGGCAGGTGTGTGATAAAACATCTGTGGTGGGGCCATGTGGATCTGCCATTGGCTTCCAAATGGCTTGTCACTGACATGGTCAAACCAGCAGACCCTTATATGTAAAGGCATCTTGTTATATGGAGAGGTTTCAGGACGCTGTTCAAAATCAGGTTGCTATAGTCAAGGGGGCAAGCTATGTGGGATAGAAGCCTGGTTCTTGTATTCTCCTGTAGACCCTGACTCACCACACGTGACAGAACTCCCTCCCGTACTGTGTTCCATTTAAACTCCTTGTATTTCGTGAAGCCAGTACCAAACTTCCAGTGCAGCAGCAAAAAACACCACGAAAATAGAGGATGACCAAATGGCTTCACAGTCCACATGGGGAAACATTTAGCCCCCAGGGGCCACAGTTTACCTACAAAGGGAGAATTCAGCAATGCTGCCTCATGTTCATTGGGAAAAAAAGAAACAATGTCCACCAGGTCACATAGATGCAGACCCAGCTTTTATGGTCTCACTAGAAAGGAAGCTAAAGCTCCTGACAACAACATATATTTCAAGTGCCCAACCTCACAGAGAGTTTCCCAAGAAGTCTCTAGGCCAGCAGAATTCCATTTTTGTGGAGTGTTTACCCTGTCCCTTACTTTTGAAAACTCCTCTACCACTTCCAAGATTGTGAACTCCTGATTGTTTTCCATTCCAGATATGTATTCACGGAATTTCTAACTCTTTTCCTCTAATTGTTTCTTACTTGGGGTGAAGGTATTGTCAAGACATTGTTCTGGATAAGACTGGGAAGATTTTTGTGTAGCACATATTTACATACACATTGGATACATTTTGCAATTTTTCATTCGAAATACTGAAACTCTGACACTAACCCATACCCTACTAGACTCTGACTACTAATCCTAATATGATGGAGAAAAATAACCCAAACAGAATAGAAATACAAGCAGTTCAGAGGAGGCATGGTGAATAGTTGGTCTTGCCTTTTGCATGATATAGGGTAGGAGTTATAAATCTTGTCAATTTTTTTCTTGAAATTGTTCTCCATGTGTTTTTAAAGTTAACACACATGTGAATTCCTGTCTCCCATTTTCTGTAGCCAATTCAGCACATGTATTTTTATATGCACATACAAAATCCTACCTGGAATACACGTACATTTTTGTGAGGTGGCTAACTTGGCAGATACAAAGTATGAGAAGAAATCACTCCTCCTAAATGCTTTTGGAACTGAAAATTCAAACTATGAGTGAGCTTTTTAGTTGAGCAACATTATACATAAATCCATGTTCAGTAAAATTAATATTTTTGGATCTGTGGATGATATATATTTCATGATGAATTTTGATTGGCATATATTTTCTATTTTCCAATGTATTTGTATGTGTGTATATATATATATATATATATATATATATATATATATATATATATACACTCTAGATTTTTCAAAATATGAAATACATGTGTCTTATTATACACTCCCTAAATTCACTAATGTTCATGTATGTGGTTTTATAATCAACTTTTCATAAGATTATTTTCAGAAACATTCATGCACCTGAAATACATATTTGTTTTCTAGTACTGAAAACTTACTTCAGTGAATGGTGCAAACAAATCCTTATATTTCTACAGTAACTGACCCACTTTAACATCAATGCTAGTAGATTCCTATGGGACATGATGTGTATTTTGACGTTCAATTTTATTCAACACTGGTACATTTCTATTTCTTCAGTTTTTGTACATCATAAAATGTACATTTCATCCACAAGTTCACAAATTTAAAGACATTTGTAACACATTCAATCACTTCCTGCTTCAGAACACATATATTCCTACTTGTTTTTCACTGCTCATTTCATGAGACTTCTTTTCCAAACACATTATTTTCGATTTCCATAATCAATTTTGAAGCAAAACTCACACAGAATTTATGATAAACTACAACCCTAATATTACCATTAGATGTATAACTGGTTGGAATCAATGTATGTATATCAATATAAGATTTGCTATGTATTTTGAGATATTAATTTATTCCAATTTGTAAAGTTGGAACAAGTTATATTATTTATTCACAGTATGGTCTATTCAATCATTCTCTCTATATTCATACACACATGGTACACCTATTTGTGCCCCCAATACTAATTTATACCTCTTCAAAATATTGCTCCCAGAAATGGTGCAAGAAATACTCATGTCACCTGATCTACATATACATTTTATCACAGTAATATTCTGGCAACAAAATGCAAAGTCACACTTACGATTGTACCAAAGCCTAAATGGGATATGAGTATGGATTATAAAAATCACCCGTGTCCAGGTTGACTAATGCTCTCAAATGTCAATCCTATTGGTGACTACATATGTGTTTCTTCCTAAGATTATATATTCAACTTCAAGCCTGCGGAAAATGTCTAATCCAATCAATCACTTTATCATTTGCGTGATTTCCTATGTCTCTATTGATATCTGCTTTCCTACATATTTTCCCCAATTCATCATTGTGACCAACTCTTCAAATGTGCTGACATTTACATTTTCTCTCTACCTGAAACCCTATTGCTAAAGAACTTTTTTTTCAAATCCTATACTCACTCTTTTTTTCTAATTCTACCAACTATCTTCCTAATCCTACCAACTATCCTTTTTAGACTGGATGTTCTCTTCGACATTCAATCATCCAAGTACAAGGTCCTATACCATTGTGTATAGATTTATCTGAGACACATGTGCAGAATATAATTCAAAGCTAAGTATCCCAATCAAGGATCCAATGCCCTTCTGGGCTTCAAATCTTACCTAGATTTCTGTTTTCATACATATATTTCACCTCTATATATACTTACAAATATCGCAGGTTCCCAATACCATTATTCATCCAGCAGAATGATTCCTAACCCAAATCAAACATGTTATTAACCCTAACCATACTCTTTGCCCTCCATCTAACTTTACAGAAGAGCAGGGACAGAGTTGGTCTTACAATACAGGAACATAAGAGATCTTCCACCTGCTGAGAACCTCAAAGGTCCATGCAGAAATGAACCCTGGGGAAGATAGAGGAAGCTATGAAGGACCTGAGAGAGCAAAAGTCATCTTCCACGACAAACAACCTGGTCAGGATGAATGGGTGTGTCTGAAGCAATCTCTCTCTTCTTAATGTAGAGAAGATGGACCAAACCAGGCCTGTGTGGAGAGCTGCTTCCGGGTGCTATGTTTGATATACCATTCTAACTTGTGAAAGTGTCACAGGAAGTAGGGGCAGTCTCCATCTATTGGGACACTTGGAAGCAAATGTTAGGAAAAAGTGATTGCCTAGGCAGTGACCTCATTTAGTTCCAGAAGGAAGTGACCTACATCACTTTCTTGGTGATGGAACTCTCTGAACTTGGGATCCAAAAAGCCAGGCACCCAGAGGCAGTCCCAGTCCCAGTCCCAGTGGTCTCACATGATTGGATTTACCAAGGTCAGAGTCAGTCTTTCTTGGTAACTACTGATGTGAAGATGGCCAAATGCCAAGAGAGCTCTGAAGAGGGGCCTTTCCTGAGAAAGCAGGTAGTGGCTCACCACTGGCACCTGACAACTTCACATTGTTGGCAAGGAGACCAGATCTGAGATAGGATAGCCCATTTTGGGGGAACATAGTATGGCCCATCAGTCAGAGGACACTCCGGATAGTTACAGACCTACTTGGGGGAAGGCGGTGACTTTGTGGGTGTGCGTGTGAGTTTGTGGTTTTGTCTCATGATCTGGGAATAGGTAGGAAAGTCACTTTGTTTGGTTTGGATTGGATCGTTTCTAGTAAGTCTTTTGATAAGGCGAGTGTTTTTATGTCTGTTTATCTCACTGTGTCTGTGGTTGTAGATATTAGAAAAGAGAATGCATCAATGGATGTTTCCTGTCTTGTAGAAAGCTTCACAGCATTTATCCTGCCCAATTTATATATGGACTGTGGCTTGCCTTATAGATGGGCAACAACTACTATCTTCCTAAGTTCCTGTTTTCTTCTTGAATTCGGGCCACTCTCCAGAATAGGCTCATGGTTTGGTGTCCACAATATGTACCACCTCCAGGCTCTGTGACATGGCCACGTACTGGATAGCTGAAGGGAATGGGATCATCTCAGAAAACTCAGATATCATTCGAGAAACCCTGCTTTGGGCCATTTGCTTACCTATTGTTCTGTTGCCCTGAATGTCAGAAACGTCTTTGTCTCAGTCCACCCCTTTGTGAAGCCTGAAAAAATGGTTTTCAATGGAAATTAATGGGCATCACCTGTAGCTCTTTGCTTAATTGCTTTGGAAAGGGATGTGTCTGCATCAGACTCGTGGCAATGTGTGAGGCTGTTGCATAGATTCTCAGAACCTGATGGATCTAAAGAAAGATTACATGTGTGCTTCCAAAACCAAAATGGCCAAAAAAGCAGTCATTGTGGACGAAGTCTCTTGCCTTCCTCTGTAAGGTTCCTGACCTCCATCAATTGAAAATAGGGATCCTTTGTGTCAAATGAGTTCTTCAAACCCTGCAGAAGATAGCCCATAGGTGCTTGGGTTTTCTCATGATTCCAATTCACATAAAGAATAAATACCCGAGAGTCAGTAGGCCTCAAATTCGGGAAGCAGAGCAGTATTTATGGCAGGCCTATTTGATCACTCCTGGTTCTCAGGAAGGGTGTCCAGGCAACCCTGACTTTAGGCAAATGAGGGGCAAGGGAGGTTATTTTGTACAATGTCTTGGACTGATCCCCTCATGGAAACCTCGAACCACAGGTTATGATGAGTGTCTATATGGAAGAAAATGAGGGCCTTGTGGGAGTGCTTTGGTTTTAATTGTGGTCATTTGTGTGGCGGTTGGAAGCGATGACTGGGTCTACCTGGGCTTGAACTCTGGTGTGATTCCCCTTAAAGTCTGAGTTCTGGAACTGATCTCAGAGAAATATTGCCATGAACTGTGTTCAGATTTTAGGAGGCCACGCATGGGATTCGCCTTGGAAACTGAGATCAAGGACAGGGTGGCTTTCCACAGAGCCTTGGAATCTCAGCTAGGATATCACATGATTTTATTCTGAAAGATTTGGCAGCCATAGTTGAGAATCAGAACACCCTTGGACGTCACATTGAAGTCCTCAATGGGCCTGGCTTCATGTGACCTTTTGAAGACTCTATGGGAAGACTTGCCTGTGAGAGTTCTCCAGAGCTTTCATTGAAATGAGCTTCCTCACCATTTAATGGTTCCTGAATGAACTGAAACCCACAGTGTCTCCAACTTCATCCATGAAAAGTGGCTAGATAAATACAATGAAATTTTTGAAATTCCAATAATCAGGTGGCACTAGAGAACCTTTGGATGTCTTGTTGCTGATCATTAGTGTACAAGAGAATGCCATGATTGACCGGGTTTCATGAAAATGGTGTAGAACAAAGATGCCAGTAAGTTGGAGCCTGCTGAGTAGTGGGCCTATTGCAGTGGTGGGCAGGTGTGTGATAATACATCTGTGGTGTGGCCATGAGGATTTTCCATTGCCTTCCAAATGGCTTGTGACTGACATTGTGCATCCAGCAGAACCTTCTATGTAAAGGCATCTTGTTACATGGAGAGGTTCCAGGGCAAAGTTCAGAGTCAGATTTCTATGTACAAGGGGGCAAGCTCTGTGAGATATAACCTGGTTGTTGCATTCTCCTGCAGACCCTGACCCACCACAAGTGACAGTACTCCCTCCAAAACTGGGTCCCAGTTGAACTCTTTGTATTTCATGAAGCAAATACCAAACTCCCAGTGCAGCAGCACGAAACACCACGAAAAGTGGAGGATGAAAAAATGGCTTCACAGTCCACACGGAGAGACACTTAGCACCCAGTGGCCACAGTTTACCTACAAAGAGAAAATTCAGCACTGCTGCCTTATGTTCATTAGAATACAAGAAACCATGTCCTCCAGGTCACATAGATTCAAACCCATCTTTGATGATCTCACTAGAAAGGAAGCTAAAGCTCCTTACAACAACATATATTTCAAGTGCCCAACCTCAGAGGAAGTTCCTCAAGAAGTCTTTAGGCTGTCAGAGCTCCATGTTTTTGGAGTGTTAATTGCTAGACACAAGAAAAGAAAAGACCACTGACTCTAATTAAAATCATATTAAATTAATCTTATTATTTCTACCTTTCATGCTGCCTCCCCTCCCAAAACAGCCGGAACAAGACAGCAACCCCAGCTTTCCTACAGCCCAGCTTTATAGCCCAGAAAGTTACACAAAAGGGGTGTTACAAATAACAGAACTCTGACAAGCATCACACTAATGGTAGTTTAGGTTTTTTTTGCTGTCCCTACATCAGAATTCAGAGGACCATTAGAGCCTCAGAGAGGGATGTTGTCTGGCCAGAGAAGGCAAATATTTATGATGTGTCACTAAAGTTTCAGAGAGGGCTGCTATCTGGTCAGAGAGCCGGGCATGCGTGAGTTCAAGGCACGGGCAGGCATTTCAAGCAGCTTCAGAATTTGCAGTAATTTATGGTAAAGCCAAAATTACCTTTTCATGGCTTTGTGGCAAGATGGCTCTCAATTTTAATAAAAGATCAGGTTGGGTCTATCATTTCCCCCTTTTCTCTGTGTCCCTTTCAAATCTTTAATAGATTAGGGGAAGAGCACTGAGGAAATTTTAATCCCTCAAGTAAGATTCTCCAAATTTTTAGAACTTACCCAAAACCGATCTCCCTGATTTTACCAGACTTAATTAATTATTTATATTGATAGTCTACTTATCTTTCTCTCCATTGTTGTAAGAAGAGTGGCGTCAATCATTATTTCTTTTTCTAACCTGAGACAGGGTGAAGTGAGTGGGCATGGCGTGAGGGACATGAGTTGCCTTTTATAAGTCAGTTGGGGGACATGAGTTGCCTTTTAGAAGTCATTTCGGATTGAAGTCTGGTTGGGGAAGAACAGGTTGTCATCTGGGGATGGGTTCTTCTATGAGAGAAACAAAAACCATGAGTACTGAATAAATGTTGCAGCAGCCGGAACATGTTACTGTATAGAAGTTCCCTCACCAGTCTTTAATATCCCCAGTTATCAGGACTATCAAATTAATATTTAACTTTTAGTGTTACAGTTGTCCTTCCCCATAAGATACAGTTTAACAATGTAATGTCATCTGATCTTGTACAATCCTTTTTCTAGTATGACCTCTGCGTCTAATAGAGAAACCTTTAATTCTGTTACTCAGGGCTGGATAATCGTACTAGCAAACACCAAGCCTACCTGTGTTGGTTAGGAATATCTGCAGGCCTTAAATTAAAAATTTCTGCCTGTGGCAGCTCTTCTTGATAGTCTCTTTTTATAAGTATCAGGCATTCCTGTCTGAGAATCCTTCTTTGTAGCCTCCAGTCTTACTTATTTTGGGAGGCTAAAATAAAGTGCATACCTTAAAATATTATTATTATTATTATTATTTAAAATGCCCAGGAATGGCTGTATTTTGATCTTAACTGTCTTTCCAAAGTGTTTAAGATGAAGCAGTCAAACGGACTTTTGTTTCTATCTATTGTTAACAGTCAGCTGAGCTTTATGGGAGTCAATTCTGGAAAAATGAGAGCACATTTTCAATTCTGCTAGTGCCATTTGCACTAGGTGGGTCCAGGTCTTGCTTGACCATTTGGCTTCCCTCAGAAGCATCAGGGATATCTCCTTTCTCTGATGACTCTCCTCTTCATAACAAATGCACTGATTGGCTTTCTGTTCTCCAGTGGTCTCATTAATCTCCCTGATCAGGAGGTTATGTGGCTCAGAGTTGCAAAGCTCTTTAGAGAAGTCCCCTGTTCCCTGGATTCAGATTGACTCAGAGGGTAAGAGCCAAATATTGGTTTTCTTGGCCCTTTTCATTTAAATTTAATTTTAAATCCTAATCTTAAACATCCAGCAAATTAATTTTAACAGCCTTATATTAAGAGTACTGGACTTTAATGTCTATAACTTTATAATTATCTTTTTATTAATTGGGATCTGTATTATTCTGTCTGTATTGTAGGTGATGACTTATTATCTTGAATAAACCCATGTTGTGTTCTTAAAGCAACACATTTGTAAAACACTAACAGGGAATCTTTAGATAACTTATAAGAAAATTTCAACTAAAATTAACAAAAGTAAAAATACTTAGTTCGTGTAATAGCTACCCTAAATTTTTTGGCTGAGTATTACATTATATCCCCTGTTTGAGATCCTAGGAATCTTGACATTTTTTATGTTTTTAACATAACTTTAAAGAAATATTATCTGACGTACTTGTTTCATAGTCATTCTCACATATAGTAAGATGGGATACACAGTCTTATCTCAGGTAAGGCAGGGCTCTTTATAAATCTTAAGCATTTTAGTTCTAAAGCTGATCTTTTTTTTTTTTTGGGGGGGGGTCTGGGAAGATCTACTCCTTAAGAAACTAATAGTTCATACTCAGGATTGGTTTTTGGTAGGAAAAATTATGATAAACATGGATTATTAGAATTACTTTATAATTTGGAAGGGTTTCTAGAAAACAGTATACCAGATCTGTAAGTTTCTATGTGAGGAGCCTCTAGGTCATTGTGGTGTTTGTGAACTTCCATTTTAGTGTACTGTGGCCAAGGTCAAAATGTACAGACAGTGAAGGTGTAACCCATCAACTTCATCTTCAGACACTTGCAAAATAGTTCCCAATTTCAGGTTTGGCTCTATGAGCAAGTGAATGTGAAGGTTGAGGGCTCAATCATTGGTTTTAAGAAGTATATGAACCTCTCATCAGATGATGCAGAAGAAATTGATTTAAAACAAAGTAAAGAACAGAACTGGGTCACTGTGTACCAAAAGGAGATAATATTACTCTGCTACCAAGTGTCTCTAACTAGAAATGATCAATGAAGTCATGAATTATTGAGAAGGCAGTTTTGTTTTTTTTAGGTGTTTTTGTTTAGGAGTATAATCCTAAAGTATTTGTTTATATTGCTTTGATTACCCTTTTGTTATTACCAGATGACAATAATGGTATGGGGTTGTTTTTATTAAAAAGTAAAAATTAAAAGCAACATTGACAAAGTTTACATAAATTGTTTGTGGTCTCATGAACATTAGCTAACAGCATATGATATCACATTTAAAACATGAATTAAAGAAAGCCTGAAAGTTTTCAACTTTTACATAGATTAGGCTCTCATTAACTTAAAAATACATTTAAATTGTTCCACAATGTAAAAAGTAACATAAAACTTTACATATCTTATTGATAACAGGTAAATAAATCTCCAATATATTTTTTTACCATACAACTTCAGAACACCAGCTTGATATAATGCTCTTTTAAAGTTTCTACCTTACAGACTTGCATACCTGTAAGATATGAAAACATTAATAGCATCACAATTACATTGATGTTTCTACATTAACCAAGTTTAGCTTTTAAAGAAATGGCAGTACAATGCTCTAAAATAACAGTTCTGATTTAATAAGTTTTTTAATTTTTATGGTTCCTTGCTCTAGAAAAAATAAAACTTAATAAACACAATGTTATGGGTAAACTTATGTTTCAAAAAATTTTTGTCTCATTAACACATGACTGATTTTTAAAACCTTATATAGAGTTTAGTAAAAACTTATACAGACCTTAGTAAATGAATCAGATTTCTAACAAAAGTACTCACGAATGAGTAATCCCATATCAAATTTACTTTACTTATTTATCAAAATATTAGAGAAATGTATTGAACAGTTTAAACCATTTTTATGTTGAAGAAAATGTTCTAGAACCAAGGCACATTAGACGTTTTGTAGATATTAATATTTTATTAGATTTTTGAACACCTAGAAAAATTTGTAAGCTTAAATTTAAAAACATTTATTTTTATCTGTTTATCCGATTTAAATTGAAATATTTAAACCACGTGAACTAAAGATCTTTGGATCCACTTTTTAAAATTTGTTTTTATGAGCGCTTTTTTTTATGAGCGCTCCTTATATATGTTAATTTGTGTATCATATATATGATATACGGATATATGTCTATATAGACAGACAACACATAACAAAATTGTGCACACATAATAATAGTAAAGGCCTTGTAGTTTTTCACAGGTTAAATATCTATTGCAATGTTTCAAAAAGTCCACAGTTGGTCATAGATAGAACTGATCAGAAAAACATTAACCTAGGTCTGTATGCTCAGAATCATGAGCTCAAAAATAATAAAGTATCTAAGGAAAACAATAAGAGTCCTAGAAAAAATGACTGGCCAGTAATTAGTAAATACCATACAATTTACTTTTTTTTCCCGTTAGGCATCAAATCAGTCTCCTACTAAGCTTGCAGGCTTTTTTTATTTGCATTTCAACATGAGTCATGGCTGAGGTCTGGAAGGAGCAGGAAAAAAACTGCTATTCTGAGCAGACACCTCAGGCCTAAGGAATATTAACCATAATTTTCCGGTTGGGGTGTTGAAAATTATGATACAAGTTCAAGATACAATTCACAAAATTTTATGTCTTTACATCTTATTTTGTCAACAGATACCATACTATGGTTTACTATCCTTGTCCAAATTAATGCACTGGTACACACAGTGACATTTTCTCTGGCTACCGAATTCAAAATTGGTTAAAAAAAAAAGTGAATGATTGGGAAGTTACTTGCCAACTTGGAAGTAGAGTTCTTCAGTTTTCCATCCTAAGTATTTAAGTTCTCTGGCATGAATTACCTGAAATCTTAAACTAAACAATGACCTAAACCCGACTTTTAACTGCAAGATTGTGCAATGCTTCAAAAACCCATTCAGATACCAGTTTTTTTATGATAAAACATCATCATTTAGACACACATTCAGCTAAGATCATTCCCAAGAAAAAATTTATAATATCAACACATTATTGCACATGTCTTAAAGGACCAGAAACAAAGACACAAGACAGACAGAAAGGAGGTAGAGACTATGGTTGTCAGACAGAATCCTTTAAACCAGAGCAGATAAGAGAAAAAATCTACTACACCAGTGGCACCACGGGGGGGACCAGATGTTTTAACAGAGGGGCAACCTGAAATGTAAAATAAAGTGTCTATATGGTGACTTTACTGAATTTAGTGTCCCCTTTTTCTTTTTCTCTTTTTTAACAAGACAGAGGTGGCATAATCCTTACAGTGCATGGAAGGAAGGAGGGTATTCCCTGAATCAACAGGGCTTTGGCAGCTGCTGGGGGTCCCTCAGTCCCTCCTTTTACTTACAGGATTAGCTCCTCTGGTTCAGTTCCACCCCAAGCAAGCTCCATCTCCTAACATTTCAGTAGACAGCTCTCACAAAGTTCTGGGGTGGAGGGGGGGTACCAAATTTGTAACTTAAAGTTCGGTTCCTGACCTAGAAGCCAATTTATACCAATTAAATAATGAGGAATGGGTTCTGAGAAAAAGAAAAGGGGAGGCTAATTGCTTTGCTAACAAAGGAGAAACACAGGGGACTCTGCCAAATGTTGTGACTCTCTTGATCTGGAGGGACAAGGGGTTTTAAAGGAGTTTCACTTGTTAACCTGGGAGATACTCAGTTCTTAGGTCCCCAGCAGGCATTGCCCTCTGCAGTGGTTGTGCTCCAGGCAGCCAGCTAGGGGCTTCTATCATCCTGCTAAACAAAGGGGGGTAAAGTTCATCGCAGTTCCTTAAAACACAGTTCAAACGGGTGTCAGGCTTACTCTCTTTATTACCCATTTTCACGTCCAATATCCTTAAGTTTTTACAACCAAAATCACACAACAAAATGAACAAAAGCAAACAAACAAACAAAAAAAAAATAGAACGCAGAACAAAACACACACACACACACACACACACACAAAAAGAAAAACAGAAACCCGGCGCCTAAACAGAAAAACAGTGGTACAGTGCAACATCTTGCTAAAGCTCCAGGGTAGGGAGCGCGTGCGTGCCCGTCGGCACCTCTCTACACTTCCAGAGGAATTTCCTACAGAACAGAACAGAGGACAGAACGATTCTTGTTACTGTCCTGGACAGGAGTATATGTGAGCCTCCCCAGGCCACATCTCTGTCATCAGAAGAGATCTCCCTTAACCGGATATCAGATGTTATAAAGGCGCCACTTACCTATGGAGGCCTCCTCCATCAGGTGCTTGCTAATAGTTTTAGTGCAGAGGTTCACTGCAATGCTCCCGGGACTAAAGGCTCTCTTCCTAATATAGAGAAGATGGACCAAACCAGGCCTGAGTGGAGAGCTGTTCCTTGGTGCCTATGGTTGATATACCATCCTAATTTGCGAAAGTGCCACAGAATGTAGGGTCAGCCTCCTTTTCATGGTACTCTTGGAAGCAACTGTTTGGACAAAGTGGTTGCCAAGGCAGTAACCTCATTCAGTTCCTGAAGGATGCAACCTCACCTCACTTCCTTGGTAATGGAACTCTCTGAACTTGAGATCCAGGAAGCCAGGCACACAGAGCCAATCCAGTCCCAGTCCTAGTGGTCTCACTTGCTTCGATTTAGCAAGGACAGAGTCAGTCTTTCTTGGTACCTACTGATGTGAGGATGGCCAAATGCCAGGAAAACTCTGAAGAGGGGCCTTTTTTGAAAAAGCAGGTAGTGGCTCACAGCTGGCTCCTGACCACTTCACAGAGTTGGACAAGGAGACCAGATCTGAAACAGGACATGCCATATCGGGGGAACACAGTATGACCCAGCAGTCAGAGGACACTCTGGAGAGTGAGAGACCTACTTGGGGGAAGGAGGTGACTTTGTGGGTGTGGATGTGTGTTTGTGGTTTTGTCTCATGTTCAGAGAATAGGTAGGAATGTCGGTTTGTTTGGTTTGGAGTGAACTGTTTCTAGTAAGTTGTTGGACAAGGCGAGTGTTTCTATGTCTGTGTATCCCACTGTGTCCGTGGTTGTAGACATTAGAAAAGAGAATGCATCAATGGATGTTTCCTGTCTATTAGAAAGCTTCCCAGCATTCATCCTGCCCAATTAATGAATACTCTAGGGCTTGCCTTATAAATGGGCAACACCGGCTATCTTCCTAAGTTCCTGTTTTCTTCCTGAATTCTGGCCACTCTCCAGAATAGACTCATGCTTTTGTGTCCACGATATGTAGCACCTCCAAGCACCGTGACATGGACATGTACTGGATAGCTGAAGGAATTGGCAAGAATCTCAGAAAACTCAGATACCAGTGTGACCAGGATAGTCTCAGTGGAGAAACCCTGCAATTGGCCTTTTTATTACCTATTGTTCTGTTGCCCTGAATGTCAGGAAGGTCTTTGCCTCAGGCCACGCCTTCGAGATTCCTGAAGAAAAGAGTTTTCAAACAGAAATGAATGGGCATCACCTGTGGCTGTTTGCTTAATTTCTTTGGAAAGGGATGTGTCTGAATCAGCCCTTTGGCCCTGTGTGAGCCTAGAGCTTAGATTCTCAGCACCTGATGGATCGTAAGAAAGATCCCATGTGTGGATCCAAATCAAAATGGCCAAAAATCAGTCATTGTGGATGAAATCTCTCGCATTCCTCCATAAGGTTCTTAACCTCCCTCAAGTGAGAATAGGGAAGAAATGGGTCAAATGAGTTTTTCAAAGCCCTGCAGATGCTAGCCCATAGGTTCTTGGGTTTTCTTATGAATCCAATTCAAATAAAGAATCTAAACCGACAGTCAGTAGGCCTCAAATTGGAGAACAGAGCTGTGTTAACGGCAGGCATATTTGATCACTCCTGGTTCACAGGAAGGGTGTCCAGGCCACCCTGACTTTTGGTAAATGAGGGGAAAGGGAGCTTACTTGGGACACTGTCTTGTGCTGCGCCTCTCATGGAATCCTCCTGCCAGAAGTTATGATGAGTGTCTATATGGAAGAAGATGAGTGTCATGTGAGAGTGTTTTGGTTTTAACTGCGGTCGTTTGTGTGGAAGTTGGAAGAGATAACTGGGTCCAACTTGGCTTGCACTTTGGTGTGATTCCCCTTAGAGACTGTGTTTTGGAACTGACCTCCGAGAAGGTACAAGGTCCTATGACATTGTATATCCATATTTCTGGGACATCTCTACAGAACGTATTTCAATGCTAAGTATACCAATCAAGGGCCAAATGAACTTCTGGACTTCAATCTTAACTAGATTTCTGTTTTCATATTTATATTGAAAGGTTAATAACATAGATACTTGTCATTTTCTGTTTTTCTGTATGCTTAACAAAACACCATTGAAATCTTGAGAACTGTTTACTATTCTTGTTCCCAGAATGTGCTGTCCCAAACTGCCAAACTGCAGAATGTACTCCGTCAACCAGTTGCTCGCAAACTGACACTCGCCATTACCCATCAATAAATTTCTCTCCCTGCCCTCTCCAAGAAAAATATATAACCATTTCTTAAGCTGTTCTCAGGGCTCTCTGCTCTGTACAAGTTATCTCTGAGCCTTTCATGCCGGACTCCCAATAAACCCTTTGCTGTTGCATGAGACAGTCTCTTAGTGGTCTCTCCAGCAGATGCTCGCCCAACCTTTACATCTGGTGGCCCTAGCAAGATCCGGAAGCTGCAGACAAAATACCCCCAACGGGCTCCTCTGGGGGTAAATAAGGCCCATCTTTCTCGTTTCAGGCTTCAGGTTAGGGTATGGCAAAACGGCTATTGGTAAAGAGCGTGAGCTCTCTCCCATGGTGGCTGACACACATGTCACAGAGCCACAGGCCATGTCCCTGGGGGATAGACTCAGGAAATCGTGGAACAATAGTCTCCTCGACTCAGTGATATTTTGTTTCTGATTCGGTATTGCCAGCCCTTCAGGTTTTGCCGACTAGTCAGTCCTGGTCTCAGTATTGGACGTCCATTGCCTGTCTTTATTGTCTTCTCTTGTCTGTGTTGTGTGTCGTTGCTTTCAGTGTCTGTGTATATTTCATTATGGGACAGATCATTTCAATGCCTCTGTTCCTGACCCTTAATCACTGGACCAAAATCTGCTTAAGGGCTCAGAATCTTTCTTTTTCAGTAAAACGCCAGACCTGGCAGATTCTGTGTCTCAGAATGACCCACCATTGCAGTCGGATGGCTCCTAGAAGGATCTTTCAACTTCGCACTTATTTGAAAAGTCCGAGATATTGTCTTTCAGCAGGTGCCACATAGACATCCAGATCAACAGCCATATATCTTAACTTGTCAGTACCTCTACAAATCTCCTCCTCCATGGGTCAAGCCTTTCCTTGTCCCTGCACCTGCTCCTACTCCTTCCCCCACGATTCTATCTCAACCTCTCTGCTCCTCCTCCTCCACCCTCTGTTCTCCCTGAGTCTCAAGACTCTACTGGACTCACCACCCCCTCCTTATCATCTGCCCTCGTCTCCCAACCCCTAACACCCTCTAAGTGATTCCCCTTCTGCTGACTCAGCCTCTCCACCATTCGAGGAAGCTAGGCTGGCCCAGCGTCATCCAGATGACTGTCCCCCGGCACACACAGCCCCTCCTTCCCTGGATGAAGCTGGCCCGGCTAAAAGAACTCAGAGAACTCACCGACGTTTTCACACCTGCCTACTTGAGGTGACTGCCAACACCACCTAGCGACTCTCTTCATGACAGAGCAATGAGAGAAAAATCTCCTGGAATGTAGAAAAAAATATCCTCAGACCTGATGGGCGACCAACACAACTTCCCAACATAATCAAAGCTGGCTTCTCCTTAAACCCACCCAACTGGGACCCCAACACCTTTGAAGATAGGGAGCATCTGTTCAATTATTGCCAGGCTCTAACAGCGGGTCTCCAAGTGGCCGCTGGGTGACCAACTAATTTGGCCATGGTAAGAGAAATTATTCAAAGGCCTGATGAATCTCCATTTATGTTTCTAGAGAGAATCATGGAGGCATATAAGAGATATACTCCTTTCGATCCTCAGGCAGCAGATTAAAAGGCATCTGTCACGATGGCCTTAATTGAGCAAGCTGCCATGGATATTAAAAAAAAAAATTAAAAGAGAGATTTTGTCAAAGAAGCCAAGAAAGTATACTATAAGAGAGAAACAGGGAGAAAGAAAGGGAGCAAAGGGAGGATGAGAGAACCAAAAGACAGACTAAGGCATTGACTAAGGTCCTGATCACAACAAGAAAGAGGCCAGAAATTAAGACATAGGGTGACAGGAAGGGCCCATGCAAGAGGCCACCCCTGGCCTCAGATCAGTGTGTCTACTCTAAAGAAAAAGGATACATTGCCATAGAGTTCCCTATAAAGAGACAGCCACGCCAGCTGGCCATTCTGACTCTGGAGGATGACTAAGAAAGTCAGGGCTCAGATCCCATCCCCTAGCTCAGGGTAACTTTTGAAGTGGAGGGGACTCCAGTGAACTTTGAAGTGAATACAGGAGCAGTATACTCAGCCCTTAAGGCCCCATTGGGCCCTCTATCAAATAAAAGGTCTCTAGTTCAAAGGGATGATGACAGTAAATATCAGGCTTAGACAACTAAGAGGACCATGGACCTGGGGAAAGGAAAAATCCATCACTCCTTCCTAGGAATCCCAGAATGCCTGGACCCATTGATGGGCAGAGATCTGCTCATCAAGCTCCGGGCCAAAATAACTTTTAACCATGAAGGCCCCCAAATGAAATTTCTAAATACTTCAGCAAGAACTCCTATAGTCACGGCTTTAACTATATTAGTAGAAGATGAACATCCACCATTCACATGCCCCAAGTCTGATCAAACAGGCAAGCTACCCCAAAAATGGATAACAGATTACCCAGATGCCTGGGCAAAAACTGCTGGGTTAGGCCTGGCCGTGAAACAATCTCCAATAACAGTGGAGTTAAAAACCTCAGTCTCCCCAGTCAATGTCAAATAATATCCTCTAAGCAAAAAAACTAAAGGTAGGATAAGGCCCCATATTCAGAAATATCTGGCATTAGGGGTCCTAAGGCCCTGTCAATCGGCCTGGAACACTGCCCTGCTACTAGAAAAAAAAAGCCAGGGACCGGGAACTATCGCCCCATTAAAGAGCTAAGAGAGATCAACAAAAGAGGGCAGGACATTCACCCCACGGTACCTAATCGGTACAATCTGCTTAGCACTATGAACCCTGAGGGGAAATTATATACTGTTCTGAACTTAAAAGATGCTTTCTTTTGCTTGCCTCTGCATAAAGGTAGTCAGTTGCTGTTTGCTTTCGGGTGGGTAGACCCAGAAACCAAAACGTCTGGTCAACTAACTTGGACTAGACTCCCACAGGGGTTCAAAAACTCCCCCACTCTCTTTGATGAAGCCCTCCACAGAGATCTCAACAACTTCAGAACTACGCACCCTGAATTTACCCAGCTTCAATACGTGGATGTCCTGCTACTGGCAGCCAACACCAAGGAAAACTGTGAGTCTGGGACCCAAGCACTATTATATGAGCTTGCTCAACTCGGGTATAGAGTTTCGACCAAAAAGGCCCAAATTTGCTAGCATGAAGTAATCTTCCTGGGCTATTCCCTTAGGGGCAGTAAACGATGGCTCACTGAGCCCAGAAAACAAACCATTATGTAGATACCACCCCCATCTTACAGCAGACAACTCAGAGAATTTCTTGGGACTGCTGGCTTTTGCAGGTTATGGATACCTGGGTTTGCGTCCTTAGCTGCTCCATTATACCCGCTGTTAAAGGAAGATGCCCAATTCCAATGAAACCCTGAGGACCAGGAAGTTTTTGATAACATCTAAGGACACTGACACTGAACGCCTCAACTTCACTGAGCTCAGCCTGCAATTAGAGCAAGCCCTACACTACATTAAAAATGTACATCAAATCACTCACCTTGGTTCAAAGAAACTGCAGGCATTACTGTAAGATTAAGAACAGAGTTTTCCACTAACCAACTCACAGTGAAAGGAAATAACTGAACGGGTAACAAAAGCCTGTCGGGTCCGTCAATTGGGTAATGCTTACCCTTCCAAGTTTCCTAGAGGAAAGCACCTATGAGGAACCAGACCAGGACAATTCTGGGAAGTGGACATTACTAAAATTAAGCCAGCAAGGTATGGACTTAAATATCTCCTAGTCTTTGTAGATACATTTTCAGGATGAAATGAAGCCTTACACACACACACACACACACAAAAAAAAAAAAAAAAAAAAAAAAAAAAAACGGCACAAATGGTTTTCAAGAAGATCCTGAAAGATATTTTTCCAAGATACGATCTGCCTAATGGACTGATAATGGATTGGTTTTCATGGCCCAGGTAAGTCAGGTGTTAACCAGGACCCTGTGGATTAATTGGAAGTTACATTATGCTTATATACCCCAGAACTCAGGACAGGTAGAAAAAATAAATAGAACCATTAAAGAGACCTTAACGGCCCCCTTAGGGACCTGGTGACTATCTCTCCACCCAGACATTTTTCAGCTCGGTATAGGTCTTTCCTATTGAGACATGCCTGATGAAGAGGATCTCACTAAAATTCCATTAAATCCCTTCCGTACCATAGATAATTGAAACAAACATTATGAATGCAGGGACACGCGAGCCAGATGCAGGTTGGCTAGCCTATATTACTATGTATGCCCGGCAGACTATCAAAGCGACAAACAGCCATGGCTGTGTGGGGGAAAAGCCGACTTCTTGTGTAAGTCATGGGGATGTGAGCATACAGGGGCTGCCTGGTGGAACCCAAACTCCTCATCAAATTCAGTACACAGCATTGGCCATATTACCAATTAGACAACCAAAAACTATGGCCCCCAGAGGGTTCTCTAGATCCTCAAATTCTGCATGACATTTTTAACTTCGGCAAGTGCTCAAAAGGGGGAAATTCCCCTATGTGGAATCCTTTTTCCTCCTTCGCTCACATCCTGTACTATGCTTCCCCAATAGTTCCTCACCCTCAGCCTTCTGCTCTAGACTCTCTGCTTTCACTCCCACCTCAGCAACCTGATTTCTCCCCTCCAATTACTAGATCAAAAACCCAAACCTCCGCTGGATCTCAGAACATTGCCCCCTTGCTGAGGAAGCAGGTACCGAGGTACCCCTCCACCCACTCCTCTCTTTTCCTGTCAGTGTCTGCACTAGGTCCCACCAAGTCCTCTAGCAAGCTTAGCCAAAGCTCAAACCAGCTGAGAAGAGCCCTCAGACCCCTATCCAAGATGTAATGAAAATGACCTTTAAAGTTGATTTGTCATCACTGAAAACAGGTTTCTAAGAATTTAAAGTCCCTCACAGGCTTTTTGGAATACTCACTCCCGTCTTCCCCTCTGCTCTACCTGTTCTACTGCTCAAGTTTTTGTTCTAGGAAAATCCCAAACCCCTTTCCCATTATTCTTTGGCATCTCTCCTTCCTCATTCTCAGATCCACGGAGCTGCTCTCAGCATCGCCTTCCCTGTCATCCCCCTCTGTACCAGGTCCACAGAAATGTCTTAAATGACCTTCTCCAGAAGTCTTTACCAAGGCTTACTTTAGGGCTTTCAGCAAAAGAGTCCCTCTGAAAAAGATCAATGGAGATAAACTTCCACTCTTCATGTTGCCCTGTTCTACTTGGCCACTGGCTGGAAAAATCACCACCCCTAAGCTAGACATCGCCTTACCAGTTTTTCACAAAATATGTGAACAAGGACTCTGGCCTTGAGCTGGGGCTTCAGAGAGATTGCTACATTTCTAAGATAAAAAAAGTTACCAACTGGGCTTCATGGTGACAGCTGGCAAGGAGGAAGTAAAAGAGACAAAAAAGCTCTTCCATTCCAAGGTGTAATTGAAAAGTTAACGTCCACAGAACAGAGGAAAAAAAAAAACAGAAACAAAAACTGATTTGTGTGAATTTCTGCAGACTGTGAACTTCTGAGCCCCTTCCCTTACATGTTGGGTACAAATACTAATACTACCAAAACTTGGGCTTCAGGGGATTAATTGATTACAACAGAAGCAATGCCCTCTCAATACGGATGCAAACAAATAAAACTCCTTTCCTGTCTTTGGTGCTATCTTAGGTGCCTTTCCTTGTCCGTCTCTACAACAGTATAATTCTATACACTTTAACATTATTTATGTTTTCATAAAGTGGTCAATAGTTGCAATTAATTATGTAATGATGCAGATGTTTTCCAGAGTGCTCTATCAGGACGCAGGTTCATTTAAAGATCAAATAGGGGGGGCATACAACCCGGTTCCACCGGGAACCTGTATCCCTCACTTTAGCCATCCTATTAGGAATAATAGTTGCTGAAGGGGTGGGCACAGGAACAACTGCCCTAGTCCATGAGACACAACAAAGACACAATTAGAAGCAGAAATAGACCAAAGCTTAAAGACATTAAAAACCGACATCACAGCTTTACAGGAATTTTAACCTCTCTCTCTCTGAAGTTGTTTACAGAGCAGGCGAGTGTTGGACCTCCTCTTCATGAGAGAAGGGTGCCTTTTTGCTTGCATTGAGGAAAGAATGATGTTTTTTATGCCGACAATACTGGAGTTGTAAAAGAATCTATGAGTAAATTAAGAAAATTACTTGAAGAGTGCCAAAGAAAGACAGAGGCCCCCAAAGGGAGGTTTGAGTCTTGGTTCACATAGTCCACCTAGTTAACTACACTTTTATCCACCCAGGCTGGTCCATTAATAATTCTCATATTATTGTTAACTGTAGGACCCTGTTTGCTCAACCATGTAGTTTCTTTTCTCACCCAAATTGAACCTGTTATTAACCCTAACCATACACTGTTCTCTCAATCTAATTTTACAGAAGAGCGGGGACAGAGTTGGTCTTAAAATACAGGAATATAGAGGATCTTCCACCTGCTGAGAACCTCAAAGGTCCTTGAAGAAATGATCCCTGGAGAAGATGTAGTCAACTATGAAGGACCTGAGAGAGCAAAAGTCTTCCATGGCAAACAACCTGCTCATGATGAAGGGATGTGTCTGAATCAGCCACTCTCTTCTTAATGTAGAGAAGATGGACCAAAGCAGGGATGAGTTGAGAGCTGCTCCTGCATGCCAATGGGTGACATACCATTCTAACTTGTGAAAGTGTCACAGAAAGTAGGGGCAGCCTCCTTCTCATGGAAACCTTGGAAGCAACTGTTAGGACAAAGTTGTTGTCAAGGCAGTGACCTCATTAAGTTCCTAAAGAAAGTGACCTCACCTAACTTCTATGGTGATGTAACTCTCTGAACTTGGAATCCAGGAAGCCTGGCACCCAGAACCAGTCCCAGTCCCAGTCCCAGTTGTCAAACTTATTTTGATTTACCAAGGACAGACTCAGTCTTTCTTGGGACCTACAGATGTGAGGATGGCCAAATGCAAGAAAAGCTATGAAGAGGGGGCTTTCCTGAGAAAGCAGGCATTGGCTCACCACTGGATCCTAAAAACTTCACAGAGTTGGCCAAAAAGACCAGATTTGAGAAAGAACAGGCCATTTCCTGTTTCCTGTGACTCTCCGGATAGTCACAGACCTACATGGGGGAAGGAGGTGCCTTTGTGATGTGGGTGTGAGTTTGTGGTTTTGTCTCATGTTCTGAGAATAGGTATGAAAGAAGGTTTGTTTTTTTTTGGAGTGAACGGTTTCTAGTAAGTCGTTTGACAACGCGAGTGTTTCTATGTCAGTGTATCCCACTGTGCCCGTGGTTGTAGACATTAGAAGAGAGAATGCATCAATGAATATGTCCTGTCAGCTAGAAAGCTTCCCAGCATTCATCCTTCCCAATTTATTAATGGACTGCAGCTTGCCTTATTGATGGGCAACACTTACTATCTTTCTAAGATCCTGTTTTCTTCCTGAATTCTGGCCACTCTCCAGAATAGGCTCATGGTTTTGTGTTTAAGATATGTACAACCACGAAGCTCTTTGAAATGACCATGTACTAGATAGCTAAAGGGAATGGCGAGCATCTCAGAAAACTCAGATATCAGTGTTACCAGTAAAGTCTCAGTGGAGAAACCCTGCTTGGGGCCTTTTGATTACCTAATCTTCTGTTGCCCTGAATGTCAGGAAGGTCTTTTCCTCAGGCCACCACTTTGTGAAGCCTGAAGAAAACAGTTTTCAAATGGAAATGAATGGGTATTACCTGTGGTTCTTTGCTTAATTGCTTTGGAGAGGATGTGTCTGAATCAGCCTATTTGCCCTGTGTGAGGCTGTGGCTTAGATTCTCACCTTCTGATGGATATAAAGAAAGATCCCATGTGTACATCCAAGACCAAAATGGCCACAGAGCAGTCCTTGTGGATGAAGTCTCTCGCCTTCCTCTGTAACTTTCCTGAACTCCATCAAGTCAGAATAGGGGTCCTTTGGGTCAAATGAGATCTTCAAAGCCCTGCAGAGGCTAGCCCATGGTTGCTTGGGTTTTCTCAAGACTCCAATTTACATAAAGAATCCAAACCCCACAGTCAGTTGACCTCAAATTGAAGAAGTGGAGCAGTATTAATGGGAGGCCTATTTGATCTCTCCTGGTTCACAAGAAGGGTGTCCATGCCACCCTGAATTAGGCAATTTAGGTGTAAGAGAGCTTATTTTGGACACGGACTTGAGCTGTGCCCCTCATGGAAAACTCTAGCCACAGGTTATTATGTGTGTCTATATGGAAGAAGATGAGCGCCACGTTGGAGTGTTTTGGTTTAAATTGTGGTCATTTGGGTGGCGGTTAGAAGAGATGACTTGGTCCACATGTGCTTGAACTCTGGTGTGATTTCCTTAGAGACTGAGTTCTGCAACTGAACTCAGAGAAGTATTGCCATGAATAGTGTTGAGATTTTAGGAAGCCAGGCATGAGTGTTGCCCTTGGAAACTGAGTTCTAGGCCCAGGGTGGCTTTCCACAGAGCACTGGGCCTCTCATCCAGGATACCACATGATTTTATTCTGAAAGACTTGGCACCCATCGTTGAGAGTCAAAACTCATATGGACCTCACATTGTAGAGCTAAATGAGATAAACATCATGTGATCTTTTCACCATTCTTTGGGAAGCCTTACCTGTGAGTGTTCTCAAGAGCTTTCATTGAAATGAGCTTCCTAACCATTTAATGGTTCCTGAATGAATTGAAACTCACAGTGCCTCCAACTTCATCCTTGAAAAATGGCTAGATAAATGCCATGAAATTTTTGAAATTCCCATCACCAGGTGGCACTGGAGAACCTTTGGATGACCTGTTGCTGGTCATGAATATTTCAGTGTCTTGTTTTACTGGGTTTCATGTAAATGGTGTAGAACAGAGATGTCAGTAAGTTGGACTCTGTTGAGTAGTGGGCCTAGAGCAGTGTTGGGCAGGTTTGTGATAAAACATCTGTGGTGGGGCCATGTGGATCTGCCATTGGCTTCCAAATGGCTTGTGACTGACATGGCACAGCCAGCAGAACCTTCTGTGTAAAGGCAACTTGTTATATGGAGCGATTTCAGGACATTGTTCAGAATCAGGTTGCTATGGTCAAGGGGTCAAGCTATGTGGGATAGAAGCCTGGTTCTTGTATCATCCTGCAGACCCTGACCCACCACACGTGACAGAACTCCCTCTTGCACTTTGTCGCAGTTGAACTCCTTGTATTTCCTGAAGCAAATACCAAACTCCCAGTGCAGCAGGAAGAAACACCACAAAATGGAGAATGACCATATGGCTTCACAGTCCACACTTGGAGACACTAAGCCCCAGTGGCCACAGTTTACCTACAAAGAGAGAATTCAGCACTGCTGCCTTGTCTTCATTGTAAAATAAGAAACTTTGTCCTCCTGGTCACATAGATGCAGACCCAGCTTTGAGGGTCTCACTACAAAGGAAGCTTAACTCGTGACAACAACCTATATTTCAGTGCCCAACCTCAGTGGCAGTTTCTCAAAAAGTTTTAGGCAAGCAGAGCTCCATGTTTGTGGAGTGTGTACCCTGTCCTTATTTTTGGAAACTCCTATTCCACCTCCAAGTTTGTGCACTCTTGAGCATTTTCCATTCCAAAAATGTAATCACAGATTTTGTAACTCTTCTCCTCTAATTGTGTCTTACTTGGGGCGAAGGTAATGTCAAGGCATGGTTCTGGATGAGACTGGGAAGATTTGTTGTAGCACATATTTGCATACACATTGGATTAATTTTCCTATTTTCCATTCGAAATTCTGAATCCCTGACACTAACCCATATTCTACTAGACTCTGACTACTAATCCTAATATGATGGAGAAAAAAAACCCAAACAGTTCATAATTACATGCAGTTCAGAGTTCGACTTGCCATTTGCATGATAAAGGGTAGGTGTTATAAATTTAGTCAATTTTTAATTGAAATAGTTCTCCATGTGTTTTCAAAGTTAACAAATATGTGAATTACTCTCTCCCATTCTCTGGAGCCTATTCAACACATGTATTTTTATATGCACAAATAGAATCCTGCGTGATATCACACGTACATTCTTGTGAGTTACATGACTTAGCAGATACAAAGTGTGAGAAGTGACCACTCCTCCTAAACCCTGTTGGAACTGAAAATTCAACCTATGGGTGAGCTTCCCAGTAGAACAACATTATACATAAACCCATGTTCAGTAAAATGAATGTTTTTGCATCTTTATGATATATATTTCATGATGAATTTCGATTGGCATATATATTGCTACTTATTAATGTCTCTGTTCGTGTGTGTGTGTGTGTGTGTGTGTGTGTGTGTATATATATATATATATATATATATATATATATATATATATATATATTCTCCAGATTTTAAAAAATATGAAATATATGTGTCTTATATACAATCCCTAAATTCATTCATGTTCATGTATGTGGATTAATAATCAACTTTTCACAAGATTATTCTTAGAAATATTCATCCACCCGAAATACATATTTGTTTCCTAGTACTGGAAACTAACTTCAGTGAAAGGTGCATGCAAATCCTAATATGTCTACATTAACTGACCCAGTTTAACATCAATTCATGTAGGTTACTATGGAACATGATGTGTATTTTGACGTTAATTTTTATTCCGCACTGGTACATTACTATTCCTTCAGTTTATGTACATCATAGAATATATATTTTATTCACTAGTTAGCAAATTTATAGGCATTTGTTTCACATTCAATCACTTCCTGCTCCAGAACACATGAATTTCTCTACGTTTCTTCAGTGGTCTATTCATGAGACTTTTTTTCCAAATACATTTTTTTCGATTTCCGTAATCAATTTTGAAACAAAACTCACAAACCCTTCATGATAAACCATAACCCTAAGATGATCATTAGATATATAACTGGTTGGAATGAATGATTGTATATCAATATAACATTTCTTATATATTTTCAGATATCTATTCAATCCATTATTTAAAGTGGATCCAGTTATATTATTTATTCACAGTATGGTCTATTCATGCATTACGTGTTTATTCATAGAAACAGGGTACACATCTTTGTACGACCATACTAATTTATAAGTCTTCAAAATATTGCTCCAAGAAATGGTGGAAGAAATACTCATGTCACCTGATCTACATACACATTTTATCACAGAAATATTCTGGACACCAAAAGCAAAGGTCACACTTATAATTGTACCAAAGCCTAAATAGAAAGTGAGCATGGATTACTAAAAACATCCATGTCCAGGTTGCCTAATGCTCTCAAATATCAATCCTATTGGTGACTACATATTTGTTTCTTCCTAAGATTATCTATTCAACCTCAAACCTGTTGAAAATGTCTAACCCTATCACACAATTTATACTTTGCTTGATTTCCTAATGTCTCTATTGATATCTGCTTTCCTATATGATTTCCCCAGTTCATCATTGTGACTGACTCTTCACATGTACTGACATTTACATACACTCTCTACCCGAAACCCTATTGCTAAAGTACTTTTGGTCCAAATCCTATACTCACTCTTCTTTCTAAACCTACAGACTACCTTCCTAATCCTACCGACTATCGCTTTTTACTGGATGTTCTCTTCAACATTCAATCATCCAAAGTACAAGGTCCGATGCCAGTGTATATTGATTTATTTGAGACATCTGTGCAGCACATAACTCAAAGCTAAGTATCCCACTCAAGTTCCCAGTGCCCTTCTGGACTTCAAATCTTACCTAGATTTCTGCTTTCATAGTTATATTTCACATATATACTCTTGTAAATATCACAGGTTGCCAATGCCATTATTCATCCCGCAGAATGATTCATAACCCAAATAAAACCTATTATTAACCTTAACTATACACTGTTCCTTCAATATAACGTACAGAAGAGCAGGGACAGAGTGGGTCTTACAATATAGGAATGTAGATGATCTTCCACCTGCTGAGAACCTAAAAGATCCATGGAGAAATGATCCTTGGAGAATATGTAGGCAGCTATGTAGGACCTGAGAGAGCAATAGTCATCTTCCATGGCAAACAACCTGGTCAGGGTGAACTGATGTGTCTGAATCAGCCTCTGTCTTCTTAAAGTAGAGAAGATGGACCAATCCAAACCTGTGTGGAGAGCTGTTCCCGGGTGCCTATGGTTGATATACCATTATAACTTCTGAATGTGTCACAGGATGTTGGGGCAGCCTCCATCTCATGGGAACCTTGGAAGCAACTGTTAGGACAAAGTGGTTACCAAGGCAGTGACCATATTCAGTTCCTGAAAGAAGTGACCTCACTTCACTTCCTTGGTGATGTAATTCTCTGAACTTGGGATCCAGGAAGCCAGGCACCCAGAGTCAGTCTCACTCCGAGTCCCAGTGGGCTAACTTGTTTGCTTTTCCCAAAGACATAGTCAGTCTTTCTTGGTACCTACTGATGTGAGGATGGCCAAATGCCAGCAGAACTCTGAAGAGGGGCCTTTCCTGAGAAAGTAGGTAGTGGCGAACCACTGTCTCCTGACAACTTCACAGAATTGGCCAAGGAGACCAGAACTGAAACAGGACAGGACATTTTTGGGGAACATAATATGGCCCACCAGTCAGAAGACACTCCGGATAATCACAGACCTACTTGGGGGAAAGAATTGCCTTTGCCATTGTAGGTGTGAGTTTGTGTTTTTTTCTGATGTTCTGAGAATAGCTAGGAAAGGTGGTTTGTTTGGTTTGGAGTGGACTATTTCTAGTAAGTCGTTTGACATGGTGAGTGTTTCTATGTCTGTGTATTCCACTGTATCCGTTGTTGTAGACATTAGAAAAGACAATGCATCAATGGATGTGTTGTCTCTAGTTGAAAGCTTCGCCGCATTCTTCCTGGCCAATTGATGAATGGACTGCAGCTTGCCTTATGGATGGGCAACATCTACTATCTTCTTAAGTTCCTGTTTTCTTCGTGTTTTCCAGCCACTCTCCAGAATAGGCTCATGGTTTTGAGTCCCAGATATGTAACACCACAAGGCTCTGTGACATGGCCATGTACTGGAGAGCTTAAGGGAATGGGAGCATCTCAGAAAAATCAGATATCAGTGTGACCAGTAAAGTCTCAGTGGAGAAACCCTTCTTTGGGCCATTTGCTTAATTCTGTTTCTATTACCCTGAATGTCAGGAAAGTCTTTGCCTCAGGCCACCCTGTTGTGTAGCCTTAAGAAGACTGTTTTCATATGGAAATGAATGGACATCACCTGTGGCTCTTTGCTTAATTGCTTTGGAATGGAATGTGTCTGATTCAGCCTCTTGTCCTTAAATGAGGTTGTGGCTTAGATTCTCAGCACCTGATGGATCTAAAGAAAGATCCCATGTGATTTCAAAACCAAAATGACAAAAAGAGAAGTCATTGTGGATGAATATTTTTGCCTTCTTGTTTTATGTTCCTGACCTCCATCAAGTGAGAATAGGGATCCTTTGGGTCAAATGAGTCTTTGAAATCCCTGCAGAGGCTAGCCCATATGTGCTTGGGTTTTCTCATGACTCCAAATCACATCAAGAATTTATAGGCTTCAGCCAGTAGGCCTCAAATTGGAGAAGCAGAACACTTTAACAGCAGCAATATTTGATCACTCCTGGTTCACAGGAATAGTGTTCAGGCCACCATGTTTTTAGGCAAATGAGGGGCAAGTGAGCTTATTTTGGACAATACCTTGTGCTCATTGAAACCTCCAGCTAGAGGTTATGATGAGTGTCTACAAGGAAGAAGATTATGGCCCTGTGGGAGTGATTTCATTTTAATTTTGGTCATTTTTGTGGCAGTTGGAAGGGATGACTGGGTCCACCTGGGCTTGAACTCTGGTATGATTTACCCTTAGAGACTGAGTTCTGGAACTGACCTCAGAGAAGTATTGCCATGAATTGTGTTGGGATTTTAGGAGGCCACGCATGAGACTCACTCTTGGAAACTGAGATCTCGGCCCAGGGTGGCTTTCCACAGAGGCCTGGGAATCTCAGCCAGAATATCACATGATTTTATTCTGAAAGACTTGGTAGCCATAGTTGAGAGTCAAAACACACATGGACCTCACATTGTAGACGTCAATTGGCCTGGCTTCATGTGACCTGTTGGCAACTCTTTGAGAAGCCTTGACTTTAGAGTTCTCCAGAGCATTCATTGAAATGAGCTTTCTCAACACTTAACAGTTCCTGAATGAATTGAAACCCACAGTGCCTCTAACTTCATCCTTGAAAACTTGCTAGATAAATACCATAAAATTTTGGAAATTCCCATGACCAGGTGGCCCTGCAGAAACGTTGGATGTCCTGTTGCTGATCATGTGTATACCATTAAGTGCCTTGTTTGACTGGGTTTCATGAAAATGGTGTAGAATACGAGATGCCAGGAATTTGGAGCCTGCTGAGTAGTGGGCCTAGAGCAGTAGTGGGCAGGTGTGTGATGAAACATCATGGTGGGGCCATGTGGATCGGCTATCGGCTTACAAATGGCTTGTGACTGATATGGCGCAGCCCCCATTCCCTTGTATGTAAAGGCATCTTGTTATATGGAGAGGTTTCAGGGCAATGTTCATAATCAGGTTGCTATGGTTATTGGGACAAGCTATGTGGGATAGAAGCCTGGTTGGTGCATTCTCCTGCAGACGCTAACCCACCCCACGTGACAGAACACCCTCCAGCACTGTATCCCAGATGAACTTCTTATATTGTGTGAAGCAAGTACCAAATTCCCAGTGTAGCAGCAAGAAACACCACGAAAATTGGAGGATGATCAAATGTCTTCACTGTCCCCACCGGGAGACACTTAGCCTCCAGTGGACACAGTTTACCTACAAAGAGAAAATTGAGCACTGCTGCCTCATGTTCATTGAAATATAAGAAATCATGTCTTCCAGGTCACATAGATGCAGACCCAGCTTTTATGGTCTCACGACAAAGGAAGCCAAAGCTCATGACAACAACATATATTTCAAGTGCCCAACCTCAGAAGCTGTATTCCAAAAAGTCTTAGGCCAGCAGAGCTCTTTGTTTGTGGAGTGTTTACCCTGTCCTTTACTTTTGGAAACGCCTCTACCACCTCCAAGGTTGTGAACTCCCGAGCATATTCCATTCCATATATGTATTCATAGATTTTCACACTTTTCTACTATAATTGTGTCTTACTTGGGTGAAGGTAATGTCAAGGCATTGTTCTGGATGTGAGTGGGAAGATTTTTGTGTAGCACATATTTACACACACACTGGATTCATTTTTCAATATTTATTTTGAAATACTGAATCCCTGACACTAACCCATACCCTACTAGACTCTGAATTATGATCCTAATATGATGGTGAAAAATAACCCAAAAAGAATAGAAATACAAGCAGTTCAGAGGAGGCATGGTGTATAGTTGGAATTGCCTTTTGCATTATATTTTGTAGGAGTTATAAATCTAGTCAATTTTTTGTTGAAATAGTTCTACATGTGTTTTTAAAATTAACAAATATATGAATCCCTGTCTCCCTTTCTCTGTAGCCTATTCAGCACATGTATTTTTATATGCACATATAGAATCCTACCTGATATCACTCGTATACACTTGTGAGGTGGCTGAATATGCAGATGCAAATTGAGAGAAGAGATCACTCCTCCTAAACGCTGTTGGAACTGAAAATTCAACCTATGGGTGAGCTTCCTAGTTGAATAACATTATTCATAATTTCATGTTCAGTAAAATTAATATTTTTCAATCTGTTGATTATATATATTTCATGATAAATTTCTATTGGCATATATATCACTACTTTTTTTATTGGTTGCTCAAAACATTACAAAGCTCTTGACATATCATATTTCATACATTAGATTCAAGTGGGTTATGAACTCCCATTTTTACTCCAAATACAGATTGCAGAATCACATCAGTTACACATCCATATTTTTACATAATGCCCTATTAGTTAATGTTGTATTCTGCTACCTTTCCTATACTCTACTATACCCCCTCCCTTCTCTTCCCATCTTTTCTCTCTACCATACCTACTCTAATTCATTTCTCTCGTTGTTTATTTTCCCACAACCTCTTATATGTAATTTTGTGTAACAATAAGGGTCTCTCTCCATTACCATGCAATTTCCCTCTTCTCTCCCTTTCCCTCCCACCTCATGTTTCTGCTTAATGTTAATCTTTTCTTCATGCTCTTCCTCCCTGCTCTGTTCTTAGTTGCTCTCATTATATCAAAGAAGATATTTGGTATTTGTTTTTTAGGGATTGGCTAGCTTCACTAAGCATAATCTTCTCTATTGCCATGCATTTCCCTGCAAATTCCATGATTTTGTCATATTTTAGTGCTGCGTAATCCTCCATAGTATATAAAGGTCACATTTTTTTTTATCCATTCATCTATTGAAGGGCATCTGGGTTGGTTCCACAGTGTAGCAATTGTGAATTGTGCTGCTATGAAAATCGATGTGGCAGTATCACTGTAGTACGCTCTTTTAAGGTCTTCAGGGAATAGTCCAAGAAGGGCAATAGCTGGGTCAAATGGTGCTTCCATTCCAAGCTTTCACAGGAGTCTCCATACTCCTTTCCAAATTGGCTGCACCAGTTTCAGTCCCACCAGCAATGTACAAGAGTATCCTTTTCCTCACATCCTCGCCAGCACTTGTTGTTGTTTGACTTCATTATGGCTGCCAATCTCACTGGATTGAGATGGTATTTTAGGGTGGTTTTTATTTGCATTTCTCTTACTGCTAGAAATGGAGAGCATTTTTTCATGTACTTATTAATTGATTCTATGTCCTCCTCTGAGAAGTTTCTGTCCAGGTCCTTGGCCCATTGGGTTATTGGTTATATTATTGTCTAATTTTCTGAGTTCTTTGTATACTTTGTATACTCTAGATATTAGGGCTCCATGTGAAGGGTGAGGAATAAAAATTTGTTCCCATGATGTAGGCTCCATATTTACCTCTCTTATTGTTTCTCTTTCTGAGAAAAAAAATTCAGTTTAAGTAAGTCCCATTTCTTGATTCTTGTTATTAACTCTTGTTCTATGGGTGTCCTATTAAGGAATTTGGAGCCTGACCACACAATATGTAGATCTGAGCCAACTTTTTCTTCTATCAGACGCAGAGACTCTGATTTGAATCTAGCTCCTTGATCCACTTTGAGTTAACTTTTGTGCAGGGCGAGAGGAGGGGATTCAGTTTCATTTTGTTGCATATGGATTTCCAGTTTACCCAACACCATTTGATGAAGATGCCATCCTTCCTCCATTGCAGGCCATTAGCTCTTTTATCAAATATAAGATAGTTGTAGCTTTTTGGATTAGTCTCTGTGTCCTCCATTCTGTACCATTGGTCAACCCGCCTGTTTTGGTACCAGTACCATGCTGTTTTTATTATAATTGCTCTGTAATATAGTTTGAAATCTGGTATTGCTATACTGCCTGATTCACACTTCCTGCTTAGAATTGCTTTTGCTATTCTGGGTCTTTTATTTTTCCATTTGAATTTCATAATTGCTTTATCTATTTCTACAAAAAATTCCTTTGGGATTTTGATTGGCATTGCATTAAACCTGTAGAGAACTTTTGGTAATATAGCCATATTGATGATGTTAGTTCTTCCTATCCATGAACGGGTTATATTTTTCCATCTTCTAAGATCTTATTCTATTTCTCTTTTTAGGGTTCTGTAGTTTGCATTATATAAATCTTTCACCTCTTTTGTTATTTTGATTCCCAAGTATTTAATTATTTTGAGGAAATTGGGAATGCAGTGTTTTGACTCATTTTTGTTTCAGACGTTTTGTCGCTAATATACAGAAATGCCTTTGATTTATGCATGTTGATTTTCTATCCTGCCACATTGCTGCATTCATTTATTAGTTCTAGTAGTTTTTTCTGTAGACCCTTTTGGGTCTTCTATGTATAGAATCATGTCATCTGCAAATAGTGAAAAGTTAAGTTCTTCTTTTCCTATTTTTATGCCTTTAATGTCTTTCATCTCTCTAATTGCTCTGGCCAGTTTTTCGAGAACTATATTGAATAGAAGTGGTGATAGAGGACATCCCTGTCTTGTTCCAGATTTTAAAGGGAATGCCTTCAATTTTTCTCCATTCAGAATGATGCTAACCTGAGGCTTAACCTAGATAGCTTTTACAATGTCGAGGTAAGTTCCTGTTATGACTAGTTTTTAAAATGTTTTGAACATAAAGGAATGCTCTACTTTGTTGAATGTTTTTTCTGCGTCTATCGAGATGATCATATGGTTCTTATCTTTAAGTCCAATGATGTTGTGAATAACATTTATTAATTTCCATATATTGAACCAGCCTTGCATCCCAGGGATGAATCCTAGTTGATCATGGTGCACAATTTTTTTGATGTGCCTTTGTATCCAATTCGCCAGAATTTTAATGAGGATTTTTGCATCTAGGTTCATCAGAGATATTTGTCTGTAGTTTTCTTTCTTTGAGGTGTCTTTGTCTGGTTTCAGAATCAGGGTGATGTTGTCCTCATAGAACGAATTTGGCAGAGCTCCCAGTTTTTCTATTTCCTGAATAACTTGAAAAGTAATGGTATTAATTCTTCTTTAAAGGTTTTGTAAAACTCTGCTGTATACCCATCCGGTCCTGGGCTTTTCTTGGTTGGTAGTCTTTTGATTGCTTCTTCTACTTCATCCATTGATATTGGTCTGTTTAAATTGTGTGTTCCCTTATGACTCAGTGTGGGCAAATCATATGACTTAAGAAATTTATCGATGTCTTCACTATTTTTTATTTTATTGGAATACAGGTTTCCAAATAATTTCTAATTTTCTTCTGTATTTATGTTGCATCTGTTGTGATATTGCCTTTTTCATCCCGTATGTTAGTAATTTGAGTTCTCTCTCTTCTTCTCTTCATTAGCATGGCTAAGGATCTGTCGATCTTATTTATCTTTTTGAAGAACCAACTTTTAGTTTTGTTAATTTTTTCAATATTTTCTTTTGTTTCAATTTCGCTCTGATTTTAATTATTTCTTGCCTTCTGCTACATTTGCTCTTGTTTTGCTCTTCCTTTTCTAGGGCTTTGAGATAAAGTGTGAGCTCATTTATTTGTTGTTTTTTTTTTCTTTCTTTTTTTGAGGAATGACCTCCAGGCGATGAATTTACCTCTTAAAACTTCTTTCATTTTGTCCCATAGAATCTGATATGTTGTGTCTGTATTTTCATTTATCTCTAAGAATTTTTTGATTTTCTCCTTTATGTCTTCTGTAACCCATTGATCATTCAGTAACATATTGTTCATTTTGCATGTAATGTATGATTTTTTCTTTTTTCTTTTATCATTGGTTTCCAGTTTCATTCCATTATGATCACAAAAAATTCATGGTATTATCTCCTCCCCTTTATATTTACTGAGGGTTGCCCTATGGCAAAACATATGGTCTAGTTTTGAGAAGGATCCATGTGCTGCTGAGAAAAAAGTATATCCACTTGATGATGGTTGATATATTCTATATATGTCAGTTAAGTCTAGGGTATTGATTGTGATATTGAGTTCTATAGTTTCTTTATTCAACTTTTGTTTGGAGGATCTGTCCAATGGTGAGAGACGTGAGTTGAAGTCACCCATAATTATTGTACTGTGGTCTATTTGATTCTTGAACTTGAGGAGAATTTGTTTAATGAACGTGGCAGCACCATTATTTGCTGTGTGAATATTGATAATTGTTATGTCTTGTCAGTGAATGGTTTCTTTTAACAGTATATAATGTCCTTCCTTATCCCTTTTGATTAAATTAGTCTTGAGGTCGATTTTATTCTATAGGAGGATGGCCACCCCTGCTTGGTTACGAGGACTGTGTGCATGGTATAAATTTTCCCAATCTTTCACCTTCAGCTTGTGTATGTCTTTTCCATTCAGATGTGTCACCTGGAGGCAACATATTGTTGGATTTGTTTTTTTTAATTCAAGTTACAAGCCTATGTCACTTTATTGGAGAGTTTAAGCCATTAACGTTTAGAGTTACTATTAATATATGTTTTGTACTGCCACCCATGTTTGCTTATATCTTTTTTTTAAATTAGTTTGTTTCTCCATGATTAGCTTTTCCCGCCCTCTGTCATTACTGAGGCACTTCCCACTGATGGTTTACATTGTTGATTTTCATTTCTTCCTCGTGTAGTGTTTTGCTCAAGATGCTTTCCAATGCTGGTTTTCTTGCTGCAAATTCTTTTAGCTTTTGTTTATCATGAAATATTTTTATTTTGTTGTCTTACATTAAGCTTAATTTTGCTGGATACATAATTCTTGGTTGGCATCCATTGTCTTTCAGTTTTTGAAGTACGTTGTTCCAGGATCTTCTCACTTCCAGCATCTGTGATAAAAAAAAAAAAACATTGTTAACCTTTTTGTTTTACCCCTGATTGTAATCTGCCTCCTTTCTCTGGTAGGTTTTAATATTTTCTATTTGTTTTGTATATTGGATATCTTCATAACAATGTGTCTTGGCATTGGTCTACTGTGATTTTGTGTGCTCAGTGTCCTGTAAGCATCTACAATTTGTTTATCTGTTTCCATTTTTATTTTTGGAAAGTTTTCTCTAATTATTTCATTCAGCAGGTTACTCATTCCCTTGGTTTGAATCTCTGTACCTTCCTCTTTCGGGATGACTCATAAGTTTGTTTTTTTTATGTTATCCCATATCTCTTGGATGTTTTCTCATAATTTTTTACAGCATTTCTTTCTTGGATAGAGTTTTTTCAAGATGATATATTTTGTCTTCATTATCTGACATTCAGTCTTCTACTTGCTCCACTCTGTTAGTGATACTCTCAATTGAGTTTTTAATTTGGTTTATCATTTCCTTCATTTCTAGAATTATTGTTTGATTTTTCTAATAATCTCTATCTCCTGATAAAGATGCCTAATTTCTTATTTTATCTGTTTATGTAATTCATTTTCAATGCGTTCTTTCACTGTTTGTTTTTGTTGTCTCGTATCCTCTTTAATGTTCCATTCCATCTGTCTAAGGTATTCCTTGAGTTCTTTATATGAGCATTTTTCTGATGACTCCAGATGCTCTTGAATATTTAGGCTGTCCTTCATTGTTTGTACTTTTTTTCTTCCTTGCTTTTTTATCCTGCTCATGTTACTTCTTGTTCTGTTTGACTACTGAGTTACTGCTTACTCTTATAAATTTATTTGATGCTTGGAAGGAAAGATATTAGAAGGGAAGGGAAGAAGTCACTAAAGAGAATGAGAGTAGCCAGGTAGAATTCAAGGAAGGGGGTATAATAAAATTGAAAAGAAATGAAAAGACAAAAGAAAAAAATAGAAAATAAAGAAAGAAAATTTTAAGTAATAATGATAATTAAAAAATGAAAATTAAAATTTAAAATAATAATAATAATAATGAAATAAAAAATTAAAAAAATAAAAAACATTAAAAAAGTTAAAGAACAACAACAAAAATGAAAATGAAAGAAAAAGAAAAACATACAAATAATATAATAATAATAATACATGCAGTACTAGAGTTCAATTAACTTCTCTTCCAGTAGGTGGAGCTGTGTGCACTGGGCCAAGATTCTCCTCTAAATAAGTGGGAACAAATCACTGTGCAGCAGCTCTTCCTCCCAGACTCGGCGGGTCTCCAATCCTGAGTGCCTAAGGCCTTCTCTTGTGCTTCCTCAAGCCAGGCCCCGCTCACCTTTGACGCTCACCACAATACTGGTTACACGCCAGGCCTCTGCTCCTGGTAGCCCTGTTTTAATGAATGCCTGGGCACACTCTCCCTGTTTGCCTCCCTCAGACCCTAAGTTTGTAGAGCTTTCTCCTGAGAACCGCCAGCGAATTTTCTTGTCTTCCGGGAGCCATGCCCCTGGTAGGTGGTGTAAGAGACCTCAATTGTCAGCACTGGTGGGAGTGCTAGCCGGGAATTCCACGCCGCAAGTCCCGAGCCAATCCTGTTTCCCTAGGTCTGGCTATCGTGCTCCTGGGAGAGCTGGGAGGGGCCCTTGAGGTTTCCCCGTGGTGTTGAGAGAGATGGCAATGGGATTACACACTTGTCGCGTTGGTTTCAATGAAGTTATCTCCTCCGCCTGTAATGTCAGTTCTATGCCATGGTGGTATCCCATTAAAATGGTGACCGTTCGTTCCCTTTGCTGGGTGACCAATGCAATGGGTGGGTCCTGACTATCTCTCCCAAGCCACATTTCAATCCTGTGGCCACAGCCTATGAAGGCTCAGTTGTCTTTTAACTCTGTCAATTCAGAAAGCCCAACCAGTTATTTCAGCGGGAATGTTAGTGCTGAGTCACAAAAACCAGACGAATCTAAGCTTGAATGCAGCCAATCCGGGCTCTGTGTGTGTTCTGAGGGGCCCAGACTGTTCGCCCCAGATTCACAACAGGTCAACATTGCCTAGTGATTCTGAGCAAACAGCATTTAGACAGTTTACGACTTCCTATGCCCGTGCAGCTGAAGAGATCAGAGACTTGATTTCTCCATGCCTGCCTTAATAATGTATCTCCTGTATTGCTACTTTTTAATATCTGTGCATGTGCGTGTTTGTATATATATATATATATATATATATATTTATATATATACACACTCTTCAGATTTTTCAAAATATGAAATATATGTGTCTTATTATACACTCCCTAAATTCATTCATATTCATATCTGTGGATTTATAATCAACTTTCCACAAGATTATTCTCATAATAATCATCCACCTGCAATACATATTGTTTCCTAGTACTGAAAACTAAATTCAGTGAATGGTGCATACAAACCCTATTATTTCTACATTTACTTAGCCAGTTTAAAATCAATGCAAGTAGATTTCTAGGGGACATGATGCGTATTTTGACTTTCATTTTTATTCAACACTTGTACGTTACTATGTCTTCAGTTTATCCACATCATAGGATATATATTTCAGTCACAAATTAGAAAATTTATAGGCATTTGTTTCACGATCAATCACTTCCTGATTCAGAACACATGCATTCCTCCATGTTTCTTGACTGGTCTTTTCATGAGACTTCTTTCCAAACACATTACTTTCGTTTAACATCATCACTTATAAAGCAAAACTCAAACACCATTCATCATAAATCATAATCCTAATATTACCATTAGATATATAACTGGTTGGAATGAATGATTGTATATCAATATAAGATTTCTTATATATTTTCACATGTCAATTCAATCCATTATTTAAAGTGGAATCAGTTATGTTATTTATTCATAGTATGGTCTATTCATGCATTATCTCTATATTCATAGACAGAGGTTACACCTCTTTGTGCCCCTAATACTAATGTATACGTCTTCAAATTATTGCTCCCAGAAATGGTGAAAGAAATACTCATGTCACCTGATCTACATATATATTTTATCACAGTAATATTCTGAACAACAAAAAAATAAAATATCTCTCTTATGATTGTACCAAAGCCTAAAAGGAAAGTGAATGTTGATAACTAATAACATCCATGTCCAGGTTGCCTAATGCTCTCAAATGTCATTCCCATTCATGACGACATATTTGTTTTTTCCTATGATTATATATTCAAACTCAAGCCTGTTGAAAATGTCTAATCCTATCCCTCACTTTATACTTTGCCTGATTTAGTAATGTCTGTATTGACACCTGCTTTCCTACATATTTTCCCCAGTTCATCATTTTGGCTTACTCTTCACATGTGCTGACATTTACATTCACTCTCTAAACGAAACCCTACTGCTAAAGAAGCTTTTTTTTCCAAATCATATACTCACTCTTCTTCCTAAACCTACTGACTATCTTCCTAATCCTACCGACTATCCCTTTTTGACTGGATGTTCTCTTCTACATTCAATCATCCAAGGTACAAGGTCCTATGCCATTGTATTTCGATTTAACTGAGACAATTGTACAGAACATTATTCAACACTAAGTATCCAAACCAAGGGCCCAATGCCCTTCTGGGCTTCAAATCTTTCTTAGATTCCCGTTTTTATACATATATTTCACCTATATATTCTTATAAATATCACAGGTTCCCAATCCCATTATTCATCCTGCAGAATGATTCCTAACCCAAATCGAAAATATTATTAACCCTAATCATACACTAACTTTGCAGGAGAGCAGGAACAGTGTGGGTATTAAACTACAGGAATCTAGGGGATCTTCACCTGCTGAGAAACTCAAATGTTCATGCAGAAATAATCCCTGGTGAAGATGAAGGCAGCTATGAAGTACCTCAGAAAGCAAAAGTCAACTTCCATGGCAATCATCCTGGTCAGGATGAAGGGTTGTGTCTGAATCATTCTCTCTCTTCTTAATGTATAGAACATGGACCAAACCAGTCCTGTGTGGAAGCTGTTCCCGGGTGCTTATGGTTGATATAATATTCTAACTAGAGAAAGTGCCACATGAAAATCGGGGCAGCCTCCACCTCATGGTACTTTTGGAAGCAACAAAGTGGTTGCCAAGGCAGTGACATCATTCAGATCCTGAAGAAAGTGATCTCACCTCACTTCCTTGGTGAGGGAACTCTCTGAACTTGGGATCCAGGAAGCCAGGCACCCAGAGACAGTCCCTGTTCTAGTCCCAGTGGTCTCACATGTTTGGAATTACCAAGGACAGAGTCAGTCTTTCTTGGTACCTACAGAAGTGAGGATGGCCAAATGCCAGGAAACCTCTGAAGAGGGGCTTTCCCTGAGAAAGCAGGTAGTGGATCATTTGCTGAGAATAGGTAGGAAAGGCGGTTTGTTTGGTATGGTGTGGAATATTTCTATTAAGTCCTTTGACAAGGTGAGTGTTTCTATGTGTGTGTATCCCACTGAGTCCATTGTTGTAGACATTAGAAAAGACAATGCATCAATGGATGTGTCCTGTCTAGTAGAAAGCTTCCCAGCATTCATCCTGCCCAATTCATGAGTGGACTCTGGCTTGCCTTATGGATGGGCAACACCTACAAGCTTCCTAATTTCCTGTTTTCTCTCTCAATTCAGCCCACTCTCCAGAATAGTATCATGGTTTTGTGTCCAAGATTTGTGCCACCTCCAAGATCTGTGACATGGCTATGTACTGGATAGCTGAAGGAAATGGCTAGCATCTCAGAAATCTCAGATATCTGTTGACCAGGAAAGTCTCAGTGGAGAAACCCTGCTTTGGTCCTTTTGCTTAACTATTGTTCTGTTGAATGTCAGGAAGTTTTTTACCTCAAGCCACCACTTTGTGAACCCTGAAGAAAACAGTTTTCAAATGGAAATGAATGGGAATCACCTGTGGCTCTTTGCTTAATTGCTTAGGATTGGGATATGTCTGAATCAGCCTGTTGGCCCTGTGTGAGGCTGTGGCTTAGATTCTCATCACCTGATGGATCTAAAGATAGATCCCATGCGTGCATCCAAAACCAAAATGGCAAAAAGATCAGATATTGTTGATGAACTCTCTTGCCTTCCTCTGGTAGGTTCCAGATATCCATCAAGTGAGAATAGGGATTCTTTGGGTCAAATGAGTTCTTCAAAGCCCTGCAGAGGCTAGGCCATAGGTGCTTGATTATCATGACTCCAATTCACTTAAAGAATCTAAACCCCAAAGCTAGAAGGCCTCAAGTTGGAGAAGCCAAGCAATATTAAAGGTAGGCCTATTTGATCACTCCTGGTTCACAGGAAGAGAGTCCAGGCCACCCTTACTTTAGGCAAATGCGGTGCAAGGAGCTTATTTTGGACACTGTCGTGGGCTGCGTCCCTTATGGAAACCTCCAGCCAGAGGATATAATGAGTGTCTATATGGAAGAAGCTGAGGGCCATGTGAGAGTGTTTTGGTTTTAATTGTGGACATTTGTCTGGCGGTTGGAAGAGATCACTGGGTCCACCTAGGCTTGCACTCTGGTGTGATTCCCCTTAGAGACTGAGTTCTTTTACTGATCTCAGAGAATTATTGCCAGGAATTGTGTTGGAATTTTAGATGGCCATGCATGAGAGTTGCCCTTGGAAAGTGACATCTAGGCCCTAGTTGACTTTCCACAGAGCACAGGGAATCTCAGCCAGGATAACACATGATATTATTCTTAAAGTCTTGGCAGCCATATTTGAGAGTCAAAACACATATGGACCATACATTGTAGACCTCAATTGGGCCTGGCTTAATCTGACTTTTGGCCACTTTTGGAAGCCTTGCCTGTAAGAATTCTCCAGAGTGTTCATTTAATGGTTTCTGAGTGAATTGAAATCCACAGTGCCTCCAACTTCATCCTTGAAAATTGGTTATATCAATATCATTAAATTTTTGAAATTCCCATGACTGGGTAGCACTGGAGAACATTTGGATGTCCTCTTGCTGATCATGAGTATACAGGACAGTGCCTTGATTGACTGGGTTTTATGAAAATGGTGTAGAACAGAGATTCCAGTAAGTTGGGTCTTGCTGAGTAGTTGTTCTAGAGCAGTGGTTGGCAGGTGTGTGATAAAACATCTGTGGTGGGGGCATGTGGATCTGCCATTGGCTTCCAAATGGATTGTGACTGACATTTTGCAGTCAGTAGAACCTTATATGTAAAAGCATATTTTTATATGGAGAGGTTTCAGGGCAATGTTCAGAATCAGGATGCTATGGTCAATAGGGCAAGTTATGTGGGATAGAAGCCTGGTTGGTGCATTCTCCTGCAGAACTCGACACACCACACTTGACAGAACTCACTTCAGCACTGTGTCCCAGGTGAACCCTTGTATTTAATGAAGCAAATACCAAACTCCCAGTGCAGCAGCAAGAAACACCACGAAAGTGGAGGATGACCAAATGAATTTACAGTCCACACGGGGAGACACCTAGAATCCAGTGGCCACAGTACACCTACAAATAGAAAATTCAGCACTGCTGCCTCATGTTTATTGGAAAATAAGAAACCATGTCATCCAGGTCACATAGATGCAGAACCAGATTTGATGGTCTCACTACATATGAAGCTAATGCTTCTGACAACAGCATATATTTCATTGCCCAACCTCACAGGCAGTTTCTTCAGATGTTAGGCTGGCAGAACTTCATGTTTTTGGAGTGATTACCCTGTCCCTTACTTTTGGAAACTCCTCTACGAACTCCAAATTTGTGAACTTCTGAGCATTTTCCATTCCACATATGTATTCACAGATTTTCTAAATGTTCTCCTGTAATTGTGTCTTATGTAGGGCGAAGGTAATGTCAAGGCATTATTCTGAATGAGAGTGGGAAGATTTTTGTGTGGCACATATTTGCATACACATTGGATACATTTTCCAATTTTCCATTCGAAATACTGAATCCATGACACTAACACATACCCTACTAGACTTTGACTTCTTATCCTAATTTGATGGAGAATAATAACCCAAACAGAATACAAATACAAGAGGTTCACAGGAGGCATGGTGTATAATTGGACTTGCCTTTCGTATGATAAATTGTAGGTGTTATAAATCTAGCGAATTTTAATTGAAATAGTTCTCCATGTGTTTTCAAAGTTAACAAATATGTGAATAACTGTCTCCCTTTCTCTGTAGCCTATTCATCACATGCATTTTTATAAGCACATACAGAATTCTAGCTGGTATCAGACGTACATTTGGTGAGGTGGCTGGCTTGGCAGATACAAATTGTGAGAAGAGATCACTCCTACTTAACGCTGTTGGAACTGAAAATTCAACATATGGGTGAGCTTTTTAGTTAAACAACATGAATGCATGTACATTAAAATGAATATTTTTGGATCTGTGGATGATATATATTTCATGGTGAATTTCAATTCACATACATAATGCTACTTTTTAATGTCTGTGTGTGTGTGTGTCTGTGTGTGTATATATATATATATATATATATATATATATATATATATATTCACTCTCCAGATTTTTCAAAATATTTAGTATATTTTTCTTTTTATACCCTCCCTAAATTCATTCATATTCATGTATGTGGATTTATAATCAACTTTTCACAAGATTATTCTCAGAAATATTCCTCCACCTGAAATACATATTTTTTTCCTTGTACTGAAAACTAACTTTGGGGGATCACATGATGGCGGCAAATGGAGTGCATTACCCCCATGTACCGCGTCACTGTGCGGGAAAATGACGAGTTAGAACGGCTAAAACCTATCTTGTTAGGAATTTCCAGCAAATTTGGGGTGCTCCAAAACCTAGTGGACATATATCCATCTCACGAGGATCAGCTACGGGGGCTCAAACGCGAGTGATTTTTCCGGACGGAGGGTCATGCTGCTTATTCAGCAAATTGCCCTGCAGCTAGAGTGTGTGGCGCGCAATGGGAAAAGACGAGACAGCATCGCAAATATACAGTGGTGCGGATTCTATGGGCTCCTGCCCGCTATGCAATTACTGTGCTCAGTGCTGAATTCTGGGATTGAGACGGGGATGGATGTGGTCCAATTCCGTTCTCCATACCGGTCAGACCACAGAGGAAGCCAGCGTCCACCATCTTGAAGAGCTGACGTCACCATCCCTGTTTTCGACTGATCGCAGCTCATTCAGCTATAGAACAGGTAATTTCAGGATTCCATTCACCTTTGCTTCGCAGACAAATTTCTCAGGCTCAGTGCTAAAGAACCCGCAGAAACTGCGTCTTGGAGCCTGCTCCTATTAGAACATACACTGAGCCCAGAGCGGCCAAATTTGGCCTCCCTGAAATGATCTGGCCCAGGGCTCAAGAACCCGTGGAAACTGCTTCCCGGTCCGGGTCTTGCTGAATAATGTGGAGATAAATATCAACCGAGCCTTCATAGGCAGTGGCAACAGGATTGAGACGAGGCTTGTGAGGGCAAGTCAGGACTCACCCATTGCTTTGGTCACCCAGCAAAGGGAACGAAATGCTGCCTTTTGCATGGGATACCAACATGGCAGAGATCTGATGTCATCAGAAAGCAGCGGAGGAGATAACTTCATTAATACCAGCGATGACAGAAACAGTTGGTCTCCTGGTAAAGAAAGTGAGTCAGAAACACCCGAGTCTCTCTCACTTTGTCATCAAGCCAGAGGGGCAGAGATGAGCCGCTGCCCATGCCTGGAACAGGCCCAGCGACACACCTGCATGATACTCACTTCACCCCAATTGGAATAGAGGCAGAGCAGAGCCGCCACAGGTGCCCAGAACAGGCCTAGCGACCAGCAGGCATGGTAGTCACGTCACCTCAATTGGAGTAATTGCAGAGCAGAGCCTTCTCCAGCACCTAGTACAATCCAAGTGGCCCACCGGCATGGTAGTCACATAACCCCAATAGGAGTAGGGGCAGAGCAGAGTCTTTGTCCATGGTGCCCGGAACAGGCCCAGCAACCTGCCGGCATTGTAGTCACGACACCCCAATTGGAGTAGCGGCAGAGCAGAGCCACCACCTGCGCCCTCAAGGTAGACAAATCTGCACCCGACCAGCAGAAGAGGCCCAGCGGCCTGCCAGCGCGGCAGACACTTCACCCCATTTGGAGTAGGGGCAGAGCAGATCCATCGCCCATGCCCGTAAGGTAGGCAGACCTGTGACCAACGGCAGAACAGGCCCACCCACCCGCCGGCATGGTAGTCACGTCACCCCAATTGGATTAGGGGCAGAGCAGAGCCGCCGCCCTCGCCTCTAAGGTAGGCAGACCTGAGACCGACTGGCAGAACACTCCAGGGGTCCATGGGTGTGGTACACACGTCACACCAATTAGAGGAGAAGCTTAGCAGAGCCGCTTCCCGCACCTGCAGGGTAGGCAGACCTGCGACCGATCAGGAGAACAGGCCCAGCATCCCATCAGCATGGTAGATAGATCACCCCAATTGGAAGAGCACAATAGCCATCCCCCGCCCCTGCAAGGAAGACTTTTCAAATATACAAGAGCAAAATAAATATATAGGGGGAAAATTTCAAAATCACAACAGTTTCACCAAGCAGAAAGAAACGCGAGCCGTATGAAAAGACAAAGAAAAAAGGACCACAAGCAATGCAGGTCAACACAACTTTAGAAGAGGTAATAGCTGCAGCAGATGGAATGTCAGATAAAAAACTCAGGATATACATGCTTCAGATAATCTGGAGTCTCAAGGAAGATATTAGACAGCAAAATCAGACAATGAAAGATCACTTCGACAATGAATTACACAAACAAATCCAAGAAGAAAAAGATCAATTATACAGGGAGATAGAAGTTGTAAAAAATAACAAACAGAAATCCTAGAAATGCAGGAAGCAATAAAACAACTTAAAAACTCAATTGAGAACACTACCATCAGAGTAGAACACTTAGAAGATAGAACATCAGACAATGAAGACAAAGTATTTCAACTTGAAAAGAACATAGACAGCTCAGCAAGACTGTTAAGAAACCATGAACAGAACATCCGAGAAATATGGGATAACATAAAGAGACCAAACTTAAGAGTCATTGGGATACAGGAAGGTATAGAGGTCCAAACCAAAAGAATGAGCAATGTATTTAATGAAATAATACGAGAAAACTTCCCAGACTTGAAGAATGAGACATACTCCCAAGTCCTAGAAGCCAACAGGACGCCGAATGTGCAAAATCATAAGAGATCCACACCTAGACGCATTATAATGAAGATACCCAACGTACAGAATAAAGAGAGAATTTTAAAAGCTACAAGTGAAAGGAAGCAGATTACATTTAGGGGTAAAGCAATCAGGATAACAGCTGATATTTCAACACAGACTCTGAAAGCTAGAAGATCCTTGAAATATATGTTTTTGTCAGGAGCTTTATCTTCATTTCTAGTGAAAGCATCAAAGCTGTGTCTGCATCTATGTAACCTGGAGAACATGGTTTCTTATTTTCCAAAAGACATGAGGCGGCAGTGCTGAATTCACTCTTTGTAGGTAAACTGTGGCCACTGAAGGCTAAGTGTCTCCCCGTGTGGACTGTGAAGCCATTTGGTCATCCTCCACTTTTCATGGTGTTTCTTGCCGCTGCACTGGGAGTTTGGTATTTGTTTCACTAAATAAAATGAGTTCAACTGAGACCCAGTGCTGGAGGGAGTTCTGTCATGTATGGTGGGTCAGGGTCTGCAGGAGAATTCACCAACCAGGATTCTATCCCACATAGATTGCCCCCTTGATCATAGCAACCTGATTCTGAACATTGCCCTGAAAATCTCCATATAAAAAGATGCCTTTACATGGAGAGGTTTCAGACATATAAGGTTCTGCTGGATGCACCATGTCAGTCTCAAGCCCTTTTGAAGTAATGGCAGATCCACATGGCCCCACAAGAGATGTTTTATCACACACCTGCACACCACCTGCACACACACCACTATTCAGTAGGCTACAAGTTACTGGCATTTCTGTTCTACACCATTTTCATGAAACCCAGACAATCAAGGCACTATCTGGTACACTCATGATGAGCAAAAGGACATCAAAGGTTCTCCAGTGCCACCTGGTCATTGGAATGGCAAAAATTTCATGGTATTTATGTAGCCACTTTTCAAGGATGAAGTTGGAAGCACTGTGGGTTTCAATTCATTCAGGAACCATTAAATGGTGAGGAAGCTCATTTCAATAAAAGATCTGGAGAACTCTCACAGGCAATTTTTCCCAAGGAGTGAGCTAGATCTCAGTTTAGAAGGGCGAATCTCATTAGTTGCCTATTCCACTGCCACACAAATGACCACAATTGAAACCAAAACACTCCCACATGACCCTCATCTTCTGCCATAGAGACACTCATCATAACCTCTTGCTGCAGGTTTCCATGAGGGATGCAGGCCAAGACAGTGTCCAAAATAAGCTCACTTACCCCTCAATTGCCTAAAGTCAGGGTGGCCTGGACACCCTTCCTGTGAACCAGGAGTGATCAAATAGGCCTCCCCTTAATACTGCTCTGCTTCTCCATTTTGACTGTTACTGATTGTTGAGTATAAATTCTTTGTGTGAATTGGAGTCATGAGAAAATCCAAGCACCTATGCATTAGCCTCTTCAGGGCTTTGAAAAACTCATTTGACCCAAATGATATCTATTCTCACTTGATAGAGGTAAGGACTTACAGAGGAAGGCAAGAGACTTCATCCACATTGACTGCTCTTATGGCCATTTTGGTTTTGGATTCAGAGATGGGATCTTTCTGTAGATCCATCAGGTGCCGAGAATCTAAGCCCCAGCCTCACATAGGGCCAAGGGGCTGATTCAGACACATCCCTTTTGAAGCAATTAAGCAAACAGCCACAGGTGATGCCCATTCATTTTCATTTGAAAACTGTTTTCTTCAGGCTTTACAAAGGGGTTGCCTGAGGCAAAGAAATTCCTGACATTCAGGGCAACAGAACAATAGGTTAGCAAAAGGCCCAAAGCAGGGTTTCTCCACTGAGACTTTACTGGTCACACTGATATCTGAGTTTTCTGAGATGCTCCCATTGCCTTCAGCTATCCAGTACATGGCCATGTAACAAATCTTGGAGGCGGTACATATCTTGGACACCAAACCATGAGACTATTCCGGAGAGTGGCCAGAATTCAGGAAGAAAACTGGAGCTTAGGAAGATAGTAGGTGTTGTCCATTCATAAGGCAAGCTGCAGTCCATTCATCAATTGCGCAGGAAGAATGCTGGGTAGCTTTCTACTAGACAGGGCACTTCCATTGATGCATTCTCTTTTCAAATGTCAACAACCACGGACACAGTGGGATACACTTTTAGAAACCCTCGCCATGTCAAACGACTTTCTAGAAACAATCCACTCAAAAACAAACAATCCACCATCCCTACCTATTCTCAGAACATGAGACAAAACCACAAACTCACACCCACACCCACAAAGCACCTCCTTCTCAGAAGTTGGTCTTTGATTATCCGGAGTTTCCTCTGACTGGTGGGCCATACCATGTTCCCCGAAATGGCCTGTACTTTCTCAGATTTGGTGTCTTTGCCAGAACAACTGCCTGCTTTCTCAGGAAACACCTGTCTTCATAGCTTTCCTGGCATTTGGCCATCCTCACATCAGTTGGTACCAATAAAGACTGACTCTGTCCTTGGTAAATCCAATCAAGTGTGTCAACTGGGACTGGCACTGGCTCTGGGGGCCTAGCTTCCTGGTTCCCAAGTTAAGAGAGTTCCACTACAAAGGAAGTGAGGTGAGGTCACTTTTTTCAGGAACTGAATGAGGTCACTGCCTTGGCAACTACTTTGCCCTGACAGTTGCTTCCAAGGGTCCCATGAGATGGATGCTGCCCCAATTCCTGTGACATTTTTACAAGTTAGAATGGTATATCAACCATAGTCACCCAGGAACAGCTCTCCACACAGGCTTGGTTTGGTCCATCTTCTCTACATTAAGAAGAGAGAGGCTGATTCAGACACAACCCTTCATCCTGACCAGGCTGTTTGCCATGGAAGATGACCTTTGCTCTCTCAGGTCCTTCATACCTGCCTACATGTTTTCCAGGGATAATTTCTGCATGGACCATTGAGGTTCTAAGTAGGTGGAAGATCCCCTCCATCCCTGCATTGTAAGACCAACTCTGTTCCAGCTCTTCTGTAATGTTATATTGAGGGAACAGTGTATGGTTATGCTTAATAACCAGTTCGATTTGGGTTAGGAATCATTCTACGGGATGTATAATGGTATTGGGTAACTGCAATACTTACAAGAATATATAGGTGAAATATAAGTATGAAAACAGAAATCCAGGTAAGATTTGAAGTCCAGAAAGTCATTGGGTCCTTGATTGGATTACTTAGCTTGAATTAGGTTCTGCACAGGTATCTCAGATAAATTGATATACAATGGCATAAGAACTTGTACCTTGGATGATTGAATGTAGAAGAGAACATCGCCTCAAACAGAGATAGTCAGTAGGATCAGGAAGATAGTCGGTAAGTATCGGAAAAACAATGAGTATAGGATTTGGACCAAAAGTTATTTAGCAATAGGGTTTCGGTTAGAGAGTGAATTTCAATAACAGCACATGTGAAGGGTCTCTAACAATGATGAAGTGGGTAAAATATGTAGGAATGCAGATATCAATAGAGACATTAGGAAATCAGGCAAAGTATAAAGTGAGTGATAGGATTAGATATTTTCAACAGGGTTGAGGTTGAACATATAATCTTAGGAAGAAACAAATATGTAGTCACCAATCGGATTGACATTTGAGAGCATAAGGCACCCTGGACATGGATGTTTTTAGTAATCCATGTTCACTTTCTATTTAGGATTTGGTAGAATCATAAGTGTGACCTTTGAATTTTGTGTCTAGAATATTACTGTGATGAAATGTATATGTAGATCAGGTGACATGAGTATTTCTTCCACCATTTCTGGAAGCAATATTTTGAAGATGTATAAATTTGTATTGGGGCTACAAAAAGGTGCACCCTGTGTCTATGAATACAGAGGAAATGCATGAATAGACCATACTGTGAATAAATAATAAAACTGGTTTCAACTTGAAATAATAGATTGAAATAAATTTGAAAACAAATAAGAAATCTTATATTAATATACAATCATTCATTCCAACCCATTATACATCTAATGGAAATATGAGGATTTTGGTTTATCATGAAAAGTGTGTGACTTTGCTTCAAATTGATTATGAAAATCGAAAATAATTTGTTTGGAAAGAAGTCTCATGAAAAGACCAGTCAAGAAACCTGGAGGAATACATGTGTTCTGAAGCAGGAAGCGATTGAAAGTGAAACAAATGCCTATAAATTTGTGAAATTGTTGATGAAATATATGTCCTATTATGTCCATAAACTTAAGAAAGAGTAATGTACCAGTGTGGAATAAAAACGAACGTCAAAATACACATCACGTCCAATAGAATTCTACATGCATTGATGTTAAACTGGTTCAGTTACTGTAGAAATATTAGGATTTGAAGGCACCAATCACTGTAGTTAGTTTTCAGTACTAGGAAACAAATATGTACTTCAGGTGGATGAATATTTCTGAGAATAATCTTGTGAAAATTTTATTATAAATCCACATACATGAACATGAATGAATTTTGGGACTCTAAATAAGAAACAAATATTTCATATTTTGAAAAATATGGAGACTATATATATATATATATATATATATATATATATATATATACACACACACACACACACACACACACACACAACACACACACAGACTTTAAAATGTAGTAATATATGCCAATCGAAATTCATCATAAAATATATATCATCCACAAATGCAAAAATATATATTTTACACAATATGGATTTATGTATAATTTTGTTCAACTAGGAAGCTCACCCATAGGTTGAATATTCAGTTCCAAAGCGTTTAGGAGGAGTGATCTCTTCTCACAATTTGTATTTGCTGAGGAAGCCACCTCACAAAAATGTAGGTGTGATACCAGGTAGCTTTCGGTATGTGCATATAAAAATACATATGTTGAATAGGCTACAGAGAAAGGGAGACAGTAATACACATATTTTGAACTTTAAAAACACATGGAGAACTATTTAATTAAAATTTGACTAGATTTATAACACATAAACTTTATCATGCAAAAGGCAAGTCCAAATATACATCATGCCTCCTTTGAACTGCTTGTATTTATATTCTGTTTGTGTTATTTTTCTCCATCATATTAGGATTAGTAGCCAGAGTCAAGTAGGGTATGGGATAGTGTCAGGGATTCTGTATTTTGAATGGAAAATTGGAAATTGTATCCAATGTGTGTGCAAATATGTGCAACCCAAAACTTCCCACTCTGATCCAGAACAATGCCTTGACATTACCTTCGCTCCAAGTAAGACACAATTAGAGGAGAAGAGTTAGAAAATTTGTGAATACATGTCTGGAATGGAAAATGCTCAGGAGTTCACAAACTTCGAGATGGTAGAGGAGTTTCCAAAAGCAAGGGACATGGTAAACACAACACCAACATGGAGCTCTTCTGGCCTAAAGACTGTTTGAGAAACTGCATGTGAGATTGGGCACTTGAAATATAAGTTGTTGTCAGAAGTTTTAGCTTTCTTTCTAGTGAGACCATCAAAGATGGGTCTGCATCTATGTGACCTGGACGACATGTTTTCTTATTTTCCAATGAACATGGGGCAGCAGTGCTGAATTCTCTCTTTGTAGGTAAACTGTGGCCACTGGGGGCTTAGTGTCTCCCCGTGTCGCTGTGAAGACATTTGGTCATCCTCCACTTTTCGTGGTGTTTCTTGCTGCTGCACAGTGAGTTTGATATTTGCTTTACAAAATACAAGGAGTTCAACTGGGACACAGTGCTGCAGGGAGTTCTGTCACTTGTGGTGGGTTAGAGTCTGCAGGAGAATGCACCATCCAGGCTTCTATCACTCATTGCTTGCTACATTGCCCCCTTTTCCATTGCAACCTAATTCTGAACATTGACCTGAAACCTCTCTATATAACAAGGTGCCTTTACATAAATGGGTCTGCTGACTGCTGCAAGTCAATCACATGCTATTTGGAAGCCAATGGCAGATCCACATGGCCCCACCACAGATGTTTTGTCACACACCTGCCCACAACTGCTCAAGGCGCACTACTCAGAAGGTTCCAATTTACTGGCATCTCTGTTCTATGCCATTTTCATGAAACCCAGTAAATCAAGGCCCAGTCTGGTACACTCATGATGAGCATCAGGAGATCTAACTGTTCTCCAGTGCCACCTGGTCATGGGAATTTAAAAAATTTCATGGTATTTATCTAGCCATTTTTCAAAGAGGAATTTGGAGCCACAGTGGGTTTCAATTCATTCATGAACCATTAAATGTTGTGGAAGCTCATTTCAATGAAAGATCTGGAGAACTCTCACAGGCAATGCTTCCCAAAGAGTGGCCTAAAGGTCACATGAGGCCAGGCCCATTGAGGTCTACAATGTGAGGTCCATGGGTGTTTTGACTCTCAAATATGCCACAGGTGATGCCCATTCATTTCCATTTGAAAACTTTTTTCTTCAGGATTCACAAAGGGGTGGCCTGAGGCAAAGACCTTCCTGACATTCAGGGCAACAGAGGAATAGGGAAGCAAAAGGCCCAAAGCCGGTTTTCTCCACTGAGACTTTCCTTGTCACACTGATATCTGAGTTTTCTGAGATGCTCCCTTTCCTTTCAGCTATAGAATACATGGCCATGTCACAGAGGTTGGAGGTGGTACATAACTTGGACAAAAAACCATGAGCCTACTCTGGAGAGTGGCCAGATTCAGAAAGAAAACAGGAACTTAGGAAGATAGTACGTGTTGCCCATTGATAAGGCAAGTCACAGTCCATTCATAAATTAGGCAGGATAAATGCTGGAATTCTTTCTACTAGACAGGACACATCCATAGATGAATTCTCTTTTCTAATGAATACAACCACGGACACAGAGAGTTACACAGACATAGAAACACTCACATTGTCAAAGGAATTACTAGACACAGTACACTCCAAACCCAACAAACTGCCTTTCCTACTTATTCTCAGAACATGAGAAAAAACCACAAACTCACTCCCACACCCACAAAGACACCTCCTTCCCCCAAGTAATTCTGTGACTATCCTGAGTGTCGTCTGACTGGTAGGCCATACTATGTACCCCCAAATGGCCTGTCCTGTCTCAGATATGGTCTCCTTGGCCAAATCTGTGACGTTGTCAGGAGCCAGAAATGGGAAAGTACCTTTTTCTCAGGAAAGGCCCCTCTACAAAGCTCTCCTGTCATTTGGCCATCCTCACATCAGTAGGTTCCAGGAAAAACTGATTCTGTCCTTGGTAAATCCAAACAAATGACCTCAATGGGACTGGGACTGGGACTGGCTCTTGTTGCCTGGCTTCTGCACACAAGTTCAGAGAGTTCAATCACCAAGGAAGAGAGGTGAGATCACTTACTTCAGGTAGTGAATGAGGACACTGCCTTGGCAATCACTTTGTCCTAACAGTTGCTTCCAAGGGTCCCATGAGATATAGGCTGCCCCTACTTCCTGTGACACTTTCACAAGTTAGAATGGTGAATCAACCATAGGCACCCAGGAACAGCTCTCCACACAGGCCTGGTTTGGTCCATTTTCTCTACATTGAGAACAGAGAGGCTCATTAAGATACAACCCTTCATCCTGACCAGGTTGTTTGCAATGAAAGATGAGTTTTGCTCTTTAAGGTCCTTCATAGCTGCCTATATCTTCCCCAGGGATCACATCTGCATGGAACTTTGAGTTTTTCAGCATATGGAATATCCCCTACATTCCTGTATTGTAAGACCAACACTGTCCCTGGTCTTTTGTTAAGTGAGATTGTGGGAACAGTGTATGTTTAGGGTTTAATAACATGTTTGATTTGGGTTAGGAATCATTCTGCTGGATGAATAATGGTATTGGGAACCTGTGATATTTATTAAAACATAGACATAAAATATAAGTATGAAAACAGAAATCTAGGTAAGATTTGAAGCTCAGAAGGGCATTGAGCTGTTGATTGTGATACTTAGCTTTGAATTATGTTCCGCATATATGTCTCAGATAAATCGATAATCAATGGCATAGGACCTTGTTCCTTGGATGATTCAATGGAAAAGAGAACTTCCACTCAAACAGGGAAACTCAGTAAGATTAGGAAGATAGTCAGTAGCTTTCAGAAGAAGAGTGAGTACAGGATTTGGACCAAAAATTCTTTATCAATAGGGTTTCGCTTAGAGAGTGAAAGTAAATATCATCACATGTGAAGAGTCACTCACATGGTGAAATGGGGAAAATATTTAGGAAAACAGACATCAATAGAGACATTAGGAAATCAGGCAAAGTATAGAGTGAGTGATAGGATTAGACATTATTAACTGCATTTAGGTTGAATATATAATTTTAGGAAGAAACAAATACGTAGTCACCAATAGGATTGATATTTGAGACTATTAGGCAAACTGGACCTGGATGTTTTTAGGAATCCATGTTCAGTTTCCATTTAGGCTTTGGTACAATCATAAGTGTGACTTTTGCTTTTTGTGTCCAGAATATTACTGTGATACAATGTATATGTAGATAAGGTGACATGAGTATTTCTTCCACCATTTCTGGGAGCAATATTTTGAAGATGTATAAATTAGTATTCGGGGTACAAACAGGTGTACTCTTTGTCTTTGAATATGGAGAACATGCGTGTATAGACCATACTGTGAATAAATAATATAACTGGTTCCAACTTCAAATAATGGATTGAATTGAAATGTGAAAATATACAGGAAATCTTATATTGATATACAACCATTCATTCCAACCCGTTTTACATCTAATGGTAATATGAGGATTATGGTTTATCATGAAGAGTGTGTGAGTTTTGCTTAAAATTGATTATGGAAATTGAAAATATTTTTTTTGGAAAAAAGTCTCATAAAAAGACCAGACAAGAAACCTGGAGAAATACATGTGTTCTAAAGCAGGAAGTGACTGAAAGTGAAACAAATGCGTATAAATTTGTGAAATTGTAGATGAAATACATATCCTCTGATGTGCATTAACTGAAGGAATAGTAATGTACCAGTGTTGAGTAAAACTGAACGTCAAAATAAACATCATGTCCCATAGGAATCTTCTTGCATTGATGTTAAACTGAGTCAGTTAATGTAGAAATATTAGGATTTGAATGCACCATTCACTGAATTTAGTTTTCAGTCCTAAGAAACAAATATGTATTTCAGGTGGATGAATATTTCTGAGAATAATCTTGTGAAAATTTGATTATAATTCCACATACATGAACATGAATGAATTTTGGGACTGTACATAAGACACATCTATTTCATATTTTGAAATATATGGAGAGTGTGCATATATATATATATATATATATATATATATATATATACAAGAGTGTGTATACACACACACACATACACACAAAACAGACATTAAAAAGTAGCAATATATATGCCAATTGAAATTCTTCATGAAATATATATCATCCACAGATCCAAAAATCTTCATTTTACTGAGCGTGGATTTATGTGTAATATTGTTTAACTAGGAAGCTCACCCATGGCTTAAATTTTCAGTTACAACATCGTTTAGGAGGAGTGATCTCTTCTCATTATTTGAATCTGCCAAGTCAGCAACCTCACAAAAATGTACGTGTGATACCAGGTAGGATTCTATATGTGCATATAAAAATACATGTGCTGAATATGCTACAGAGAAAGGGAGACAGGAATTCACATATTTGTCAACTTTAAAAACACATTGAGAGAGGGAGGGGCAGATCTGCCAATCGCTCCTTCAAGGTAGGCGGACCTGCGACCCACCGGCTGAACAGGACCAGTGGCCCGCCACCGTGGAAAACACATCGCCCTGGTTGGGGGAGGGGCAATGCCGCCGGGCCTGCAAGGTAGGCAGACCTGTGACCCACAGCAGGACAGGCCCAGCAATCTGCGGAGGGGCAGAGACGCCCTCTGCGCCTGCAAGGTAGGTGGACCTGCAACCACCGACAGACCAGGCCTATGGCCCACCAGCATGGTAGACACATCGTCCCGGTTGGGGGAGGGGCGGAGCAGCCACAGGCGCCTGCAAGGTAGACAGACCTGCAAGGGACAGACAAAACAGACCCAGTGGCCCGCGGATGGTCAAAGCTGCCGCCCACGCCTGCAAAGTAGCCCGACTTGTGACCCACTGGCAGAACAGGCCCAGTGCCTGCAGAGGGGCAGAGCTGCTGCTCGCACCTTCAAGGTAGGCGGACCAGCTACCGACTTACAGAACAGGCCCAGCAGCATGCTGGTGTGGTAGGCACATTGTCCCAATTGTAGGAGGGGCAGAGCCACCACCCGTGCCTGCGAGGGAGACTTTGAAACTATACAAGAGCAATATAAATATATAGGGGAAAAATTCAATAACACAACAGTTTCACCAAGCAGAAAGAAATATGAACAGTATGAAAAGACAAGGAAAGAAAGGACCATAAGCAATGCAGGTAAAGTCAACATTAGAAGAGGTAATATCTGCAGCAGATGGAATGTCAGATAAAGAACTCAGGATATACATGCTTCAGATGATCTGGAGTCTCAATGAAGACATTAGAGAGCAAAATCAGACAATGAAAGATCACCTTGATAATGAATTACATAAAAAAAATCCAAGAAGCATAAGATCAACTATAAAGGGAGATAAAGATTATAAAATCAAACAAACAGAAATCCTAGGAATGCAGGAATCAATAAACCAACTTAAAAACTCAATTGAGAATACTACCAGCAGAGTAGAACACTTAGAAGATAGAACATCAGACAATGAAGACAAATTATTTCAACTTGAAAAGAACACAGACAGCTCAGCAAGACTTTTAAGAAACCATGAGCAGAACATCCAAGAAATATGGGATAACATTAAAAGACCAAACTTAAGAGTCATTGGGATACAGGAAGGTATAGAGGTCCAAACAAAAGGAATGAGCAATATATTCAATGAAATAAAGGAGAAAACTTCCCAGACTTGTAGAATGAGACAGAGTCGCAAATCCTAGAAGCTTACAGGATGCCAAATGTGCAAAATCATAAGAGATCCACACCTAGACATATTATAATGAAGATGCCCAACATACAGAAAAAGGAGAGAATTTTAAAAGCTACAAGATAAAGGAAGCAGATTACATTTAGTGGTAAACCAATCAGGATAACAGCTGATCTTTCAACACAGATTCTGAAAGCTAGAAGATCCTGCAATAACATTTTCAAACACTGAAAGAAAATGGGTTCCATCCAAGAATTGTGTATCCAGCGAAATTAAGCTTCAGGATAGAAGATGAAATTAAAACTTTCCACGATAAACAAAAGTTAAAAGAATTTGCAGCTAGAAAACGATTTCTTAAAAGCATCCTTGGCAAAACATCACAGGAAGGGGAAATGGAAAATAACAATGAAAACCAACAGTGGGAGGTAGAGGAGTAAAGGGGGGAAAATAATCAAGGAGGAAAACAAACCATGTTTAGTAACATAAATATACAAATATGGCTGGAAGAACAACCCATATCTCAATAATAACCCTAAATGTTAATGGCTTAAACTCACCAATTAAGAGACACAGGCTAGTAGAATTGATCATAAAACAAGACCCAACAATATGCTGCCTACTGGAGACACATTTGTTAGGAAAAGATATACATAGACTGAAGGTGAAAAGTTGGGAAAAATCATATCACTCATATGGACTTCGGAAACAAGCAGAAGTGTCCATACTCAAATCAAATAAAATAGATTTCAAGCCAAAGTTAATCAAAAGAGATAAAGAGGGACACTACATACTGCTCAAGGAAACCATACACCAACAAGACATAACAATCATAAATATATATGCCCCAAACATTGGTGCAGCTATGTTCATCAAACAAATTCTTCTCAAGTTCAAGATTCTAATAAACCAATATACAGTACTCATGGGAGACTCAAACACACCTCTCTCACTACTGGACTGATCTTCCAAACAAAAGTTGAATAATGAAACTATAGAACTCAATAACACAATTAATAACCCAGACTTATGATATATATATAGAATATACCACCCAACATCAAGCAGTTACACTTTTTTCTCAGCAGCACATGGATACTTCTCAAAAAAATAAATCATATATTATGTCACAGAGCTACTCTTGGACAATATAAAGGAGTAGACATAATACCAGGCATCTTATCTGATCATAAGGAAATGAAACTGAAAATCAACAATGAAAGAAAGAAGGAAAAATCATGTATCACATGGAGAATGAAAAATAGGTTACTGAATGATCAATGGGTTATAGAAGACATCAAGGAGGAAATTAAAAATTCTTAGAGATAAATGAAAACACAGACATTACATATCAGAATCTATGGGACACATTGAAAGCAGTTCTAAGAACAAAATTCATTGCTTGGATTTCATTCCTTAAAAAAAGGAAAAAAAAAGACAAATAAATGATCTCATACTTCATCTCAGAATCCAAGAAAAAGAAGAGCAAAACAACAGCAAAAGAAGTAGAAGCCAAGAAATAATTAAAATCAGAGCTGAAATTAATGAAATCGAAACAAAGAAACAATTGAAAAAATTGACAAAACTAAAAGATGGTTCTTTGAAAAAATAAATAAAATCGACTGACCCTTAGCCAAGCTAACAAAGAAAAGAATAGGGAGAATTCAGTATCACAACAGATAGTTCAGAAATACAGAAGATAATCCGAAATTATTTTGAATTCTTATTCTTCAATAAAATAGAAGATAGTGAAGGCATCGATAAATTTCTCAAGTTATATAATCTGCCCAGATTGAGTCAGGAGGATATAAGCAACCTAAACAGACCCATAACAGTTGAGGAAATAGAATAAACCATCAAAAGACTACCAACTAAGAAAAGCCCAGGACCGGATGGGTATACAGCAGAGTTTTACAAAACCTTTAAAGAGGAACTAATACCAATACTTTTCAAGCTATTTCAGGAAAAATGCAAAAATCCTCAATAAAATTTTGGCGAATCGGATACAAAAACATATTAAAAAAATTGTGCACCATGATCAAGTAGAATTCATCCCTGGGATGCAAGGCTGGTTCAATATACAGAAATCAATAAATGTTATTCATCACATCAATAGACTTAAAAATAAGAACCATTTGATCATCTCGATAGATGCAGAAAAAGCATTCGACAATGTACAGCATCCCTTTATGTTCAAAACTCTGGAAAAACTAGGGATAACAGGAACATACCTCAATAATGTAAAAGCAATCTATGCTAAGCCTCAGGCTAGCATCATTCTGAATGGAGAAAAATTGAAGGCATTCCCTCTAAAATCTGGAAGAAGATAGGGATGCCCTCTCTCACTACTTCTGTTCAACATAGTTCTCGAAACACTGGCCAGAGCAATTAGAGAGATTAAAGAAATCAAAGGCATAAAAATAGTAAAAGAAGAACGTAAATTATCACTATTTGCAGATGACATGATTCTATACTTAGCAGACCCAAAAAGGTATACAAAGAAACTATTAGAGCTAATAAATGAATTCACCAAAGTGGCAGGATATAAAATCAATACGCATAAATCAAAGGCATTCCTGTATATCAGCAACAAATCCTCTGAAATAGAAATGAGGACAACCACTCCATTCAAAATATCCACACACACACACACACACACACACACACAAAATACTTGGGAATCAACCTAACAAAAGAGGTGAAAGATTTGTAAAATGAAAACTACAGAACCCTAAAGAGAGAAATAGAAGAAGATCTTAGAAGATGGAAAAATATACTATGTTCATGGATAGGCAGAACTAACATCATCAAAATGGCAATATAACCAAAATTCTCTATATGTTAAAAGCAATGCCAATCGGGTCTAAAAGCATGCAATGGAGGAATGAAAGCATCTTCAACAAATGGTTCTGGGAAAACTGGAAATTCATATGCAACAAAATGAAACTGAATCCATTTCTCTCGTCATGCACAAAAGTTAACTCAAAATGGATCAAGGAGCTTGATATCAAATCAGAGACACTGCATCTGATACAAGAAAAAGTTGGCTATGATCTACATACTGTGGGGTTGGGCTCCTAATTCCTCAATAGGACACCCATAGCACACGAGTTAATACCTAGAATTAACAAATGGGACTTACTCAAACTAAAAAGTTTTTTCTCATCAAAAGAAAAAATAAGAGAGGTAAATAAGTAGTCTACATCCTGGGAACAAATCTTTACTCCTCACACTTCAGATAGAGCCCTAATATCCAGAGTATACAAAGAACTCAAAAAATTAAACAATAAGAAAATGAATAACCCAATCAACAAATGGTCCAAGGACCTGAACAGACACTTCTCAGATGAGGACATACAATCAATCAATAAGTACATGAAAAAATGCTCACCATCTCTTGCAGTCAGAAAAATGGAAAACAAACCCACCCTAAGATACCATCTCACTCCAGTATGATTGGCAGCCATTATGAAGTCAAACAACAAGTGCTGCCAACGATGTGGGGAAAAGGGTACACCTGTACATTGCTGGTGGGACTGCAAATTGGTGCAGCCAATTTGAAAGAAGTATGGAGATTTCTTGGAAGCTAGGAATGGAACCACCATTTGACCCAGCTATTCCCCTTCTCAGTGTATTCCCTAAGACCTAAAAAGTGCATGCTGCATTGACACTGCTACATTGATGTTCATAGCAGCACAATTCAAAATAGCAAGAGTGTGGAACCAACTTAGATGCCCTTCAATAGACGAAGGAAAAAAAATGTGGCATTTATACACAATGGAGTAATACTATGCATTAAAAAATGTCAAAATCATAGAATTTGCCGGGAAATAGATGGCATTAGAACAGATTATGCTAAGTGAAGCTAGCCAATCCCTAAAAAAAAACAAATGCCAATAGTTTTATTTGATATAAGGAGAGTAACTAAGAACAGAGTTGGGAGGAAGAACATGAGAAGAAAATTAAAATTAAACGGGGGTGAGAGGTGGAAGAGAAAAGGAAAGAGAAGGAAAATTGCATGGAAATGGAAGGAGACCCTCATGGTTATACAAAATTACATACAAGAGGAAGTGAGGGGAAAGGGGGGAAAAAACCAAGGGGGAGAAATGAATTACAGTAGATGGAGTAGAGAGAGAAGATGGGAGGGGAGGGGATGGGGGATAGTAGAGGATAGGAAAGACAGCCGACTACAACAGACACTACTATTGCAATATGTAAAACAGTGGATGTGTAACAGATGTGATGATGAAACCTGTATACGGGGTAAAAATGGGAGTTCATAACCCACTTGAATCAAAGTGTGAAATATGATATGTCAAGCAATAGGTAAAGTTTTGAACAACCAACAATAAAAATTAAAGAAAAAAAACACATGGAGAACTATTTCAATGAAAAATGGACTAGATATATAACACCTACCCTTTATCATGCAAAAGGCAAGTCCAACTATACACCATGCTTCCTCTGAACGGCTTGTATTTCTATTCTGTTTGTGTTATTATTCTCCATCATAGTAGGATTAGTAGTCAGAGTCTAGTAGGGTATGGGTTAGTGTCAGGGATTCAGTATTTTGAATGGAAAAAAGGAAAATGAATCCAATGTGCATGCAAATATGGGCTACACAATAAATTTCCCACTCTCATCCAGAACAATGGCTTCACATTACCTTCGCCCCAAATAAGACGCAATTAGAGGAGAAGAGTTGGAAAATCTGTGAATATATATCTGGAATGGAAAATTCAAAGGAGTTCACAACCTTGGATGTGGTAGAGGAGTTTCCAAATGTAAGGGACAAGGTAAACACTCCACATACTTGTAGCTCTTCTGGCCTAAAGACTTCTTGAGAAACTGCCTCTGATGTTGGGAACTCAAAATATATGTTGTTGTCAGCAGCTTTAGCTTTCTTTCTAGTGAGACCATCAGAGCTGTGTCTACATCTATGTGACCTGGAGGACGTGGTTTCTTATTTTCCAATGAACACTAGGCTACAGTACTGAATTCTCTCTTTGTAAGTAAACTGTGACCACTGGGGTCTAAGAGTCTCCCCGTGTGGACTGTGAAGGCATTTGGTCATTCTCCACTTTTCGTGGTGTTTCTTGCTGCTACACTGGGAGATTGGTATTTTCTACACGAAATACAAGGAGTTGAACTGGGACACAGTGCTGAAGGGAGTTCTGTCATGTGTAGTGGGTCATGGTCTGCAGGAGAATGCACCAACCAGGCTTCTAGCCCACATAGATTGTCCCCTTGTCCATAGCAACTTGATTATGAACATTGCCCTAAAAATTCTCCATATACCAATATGCCATTACATATAAGGGTTTCCTGGCTGCACCACGTCAGTCACATGCCATTTGGAAGCAATGGCAGATCCACATGGTCCCACCACGGATATTTTATCACAAACCTGCACACCAAAGCTTGCGCCTACAATTGAGGAGTATCCAACTTACTGGCATCTCTGTTCAACACCATTTTAATGAAACTCAGTCAATAAAGGCACTCATGATCAGCAATAGGGCATACAAAGTTTCTCCAGTGCCACCTGGTCATAGAAATTTCAAAAATTTTATGGTATTTATCTAGCCATTTTTTAAGGTGGAAGTTGGAGGCACTGTGGGTTTCAATTCATTTAGGAACCATTAAATTGTGAGGAAGCTCATTTCAATAAAATCTCTGGAGGACACTCAAAGGCAAGTCTTCCCAAAGAGTCGCCAAAAGGTCACATGAAGCCAGGCCCATTGAGGTCTACAGTGTGAGGTCTATGTGTGTTTTCACTATGGCTGCCAAGTCTTTCAGAATAAAATCTTGTGATATCCTGGGTGAGATTCCCAGTGCTCTGTGGAAAGCCAGCCTGGGCCTAGGTCTCAGTTTCCAGGAGCGAGTCTCATGTGTGGCCTCCTAAAAACTCAACACAATTCATGCCAATACTTCTCTGAGTTCAGTTCCATAACTCAGTCTCTAAGGGGAATCACACCAGATTTCAAGTCCTGGTTGACCTACTCATCTCTTCCAACCCCAACACAAATGACCAAAATTAAACCAAAACATTCCCACATGACCCTCATCTTATTGCATATAGACACTCATCTTAACCTCTGGCTGGAAGTTTTCATGAAGGACACAGCCCAAGACAGTGTCCAAAATAGGCTTCCTTGCTCCTTATTTTCCTAATGTCAGTGTGGCCTGGACACCCTTCCTGTAACCCAGGAGTGATCAAATAGGCCTGCTGTAATACTGCTCTGCTTCTCCAATTTGAGGCCTACTGACAGTGGGGTTTAGAATCTTTATGTGAATTGGAGTCATAAGAAAACACAAACACCACTGGGCTAGCATGTGCAGGGCTTTGAAGAAATCATTTGACCCAAAGGATCCCTATTCACACTTGATGGAGTTCAGGAACCTTACAGTGGAAGGCAAGAGACTTTATCCTCAATGACTCCTCTTTTGGGCATTTTGGTTTTGGATTCACACATGGGATCTTTCTTTATATAAATCAGGTGCTAAGAATCTAAGCCACAGCCTCACACAGGGCCAAGAGGCTGATTCAGACACACCCCTTTCTAAAGCAATTAGGCAAAGAGCCACAGGTGAGGCCCATTCATTTCCATTTGAAAAGTGTTTTGTTCTGGCTTCACGAAGGTGTGGCCTGAGGCAAAGAATTTCCTGACATACAGGGGAATAGAACAAAAGGTAAGCAAAAGGCCCAAAGCAAGGTTTTTCCACTGAGACTTTACTGGTCACACTGATATCTGAGTTTTTTTGTTGCTCGCCATTCCCTTCAGCTATCCAGTACATGGCCATGTCACAGAGCTTGAAGGTGGTACTTCTCTTGGACACAAAACCATGAGCCTATTCTGGAGAGTGGCCAGAATTCAAAAATAAAACCAGAACTTAGGAAAATAGCAGGTGTTGCCCATCGATAAGGGAAGCCGCAGTGCATTCATATATTCGGCTGGATGAATGCTGGGAAGCTTTCTACCAGACAGGACACATCCATTCATGCATTCTATTTTCTAATGTCTACAACGACAGACACAATGGAATACACAGACATAGAAACACTTGCTTTATCAAATCACTTATTAGAAACAGTTCACTCCAAACCAAACAAACCGCCATTCCTACCTATTCTGAGAACATGAGACAAAAGCACAAACACACACCCACACCCACAAAGCACCTTCTTCCCCCAAGTAGGTCTCTGACTATCCGGAGTGTCCTCTGACTATTGGGCCAAACTATGTTCCCCCGAAATTGCCTGTCCTGTTTCAGATCTGGTTTCCTTGGCCAACTCTGTAAAGTTGTCAGGAGGCAGCGGTGATCCACTACCTGCTTTCTCAGGAAAGGCCACTCTTCAGAGCTTTCCTGGCTTTTGGCAATCCTCATATCAGTAGGTACCAACAAAGACTGATTCTGTCCTTGGTAAATCCAAAGAAGTGAGACCACTGCTACTGGGACTGGAATGGGATTTGGGTGCCTGGATTCCTTGATCCCAAATTCAGAGAGTTCTATCACCAAGGATGTGAGGTGAGGTCTGAGGTCACTTGCTTCAGGAACTGAATGAGCTCACACCATTTGCAACCACTTTGTCCTAACAGTTGCTTCCAAGGGTCCCCTGAAATGAAGGCTGCCCCTGCTTCCTGTTACAGTTTCACGAGTTTGAATGGTATATTAACCATAGGCAACCGGGAACAGCTCTCCACACAGCCTGGTTTGGTTCTTCTTCTCTACATTAAGAAGAGAGAGGCTGATTCAGACATATCCCTTCATCCTGACCAGGTTGTTTGCAAGAGAAGATGACTTTTGCTCACTCAGTTCCTGCATAGCTGCCTACAACTTCTCCAGGGATCATTTTTACATGTACCTTTGAGTTTCTTAGCAATAGGAAGTTCCCCTACATTCCTGTATTGTAAGACCTACTCTGTCCCTGCTCTTCTGTAAAGTTATATTGAGGGAACAGTGTATGGTTAGGGTTAATAACAGGTTCAATTTGCATTAGGAATCATTCTGCTGGATGAATAATGGTATTGGAAACCTGCGATATTTACAAGAATATATAGGTGAAACATAAGTATGAAAACAGAAATCTATTTAAGATTTGAAGCCCAGAAGAGCATTGGGACCTTGATTGTGATACTGAGCTTTGATTTATTTTCTGCACAGATGTCTCAGATATATCAATATACAATGGCAAAGTTCCGTGTATTTTGGATGATTGATTGTCAAAGAGAACTTCCAGTCAAAAAGGGATAATCAGTAGGATTAGGAAGATAGTCGGTAGGTTTAGAAAGGAGAGTGAGCATAGGATTTGGACCAAAAGTTCTTTAGCTATAGGGTTTCGGGTATAGAGTGAATGTAAATGTAACCACATGTGAAGAGTCAGTCACAATGATGAACTGGGGAAAATATGTAGGAAAGCAGATATCAATAGAGACATTAGGAAATCTGGCAAAGTGTAGTCGGTAGTGAAAGGTTAATATAATAGGTACTTATCACTTCCTGTTTTCTGTATGCTTAATAAAACACTGTTGAAATCTTGAGAACTGTTTGCTAATCTTGTTCTGAGAATGTTCTGTCCTCAACTGCCAAACTGCAGAAAGTACTTCCTCACCCAGTTGCCCACAAACAGCTCACTCGCCCGGACCCATCAATAAACATCCTGCCCTGCCCTCTCAAAGGAAATTATATAAGCTCTGCTTAAGCTGTTCTCAGGTCTCTCTGCTCTATTCAAGTGAACTCTGAGCCCCAGCATGCTGGACCCATAATAAACCCTTTGCTTTTGCATGAGACAGTCTCTTGGTGGTTTCTTCCCCGGACGCTCGCCCGACCTTTACATATGGAGGTTCCACCGAGATCCAGCAGCGGCAGATGAGAGACCCCAACGGGCTCCTCTCGGGGTATGTAAGGCGCCTCTTTCTGGTTTCAGGTTTCAGGTTAGGGCTTGGCAAAATGGCTGTTGATGAAGAGTGTGAGCTCTCTCCGACGATGGCTGACAGACATGTCATAGAGCCACAGGCCACATCACTGGGGGACTCCCCAGAGAACTCGGGAAATCGAGGAACAATAGTCTCCTCGACTCAATGATATTTTGTTTCAGATTCGGCATATCCAGCCCATCAGGTTTTGCCAGCTACTCAGTCCTGGTCTCAGTGTTGGACGTCCATTGCCTGTCTTTATTGTATTGTCTTGTCTGTGTCGTGTGTCGTTGCTTTTACTGATTGTTTATCTTTCATAATGGGATAGAGCACTTCAATGCCTCTTTCCCTGACCCTTGATCATTGCACCAAAGTCCGCTTAAGGGCTCAGAATCTTTCTTTTTCAGTAAAACGCTGGACCTGGCAGACTCTCTGTGCCTCAGAATGGCCCACCTTTGGATTCAGATAGCCCCTAGAAGGATCTTTCTACTTCCCACTAATTTAAAAAGTCAGAGATATTGACTTTCAGCCAGCGCCACATAGACATCAGGATCAAGAGACATATATCTTAACTTTTCAGGACATCTGCAATTCTCCTCCTCCATGTGTGAAGCTTTTCCTTGCCCCTGCCCCCACTCCTACTCCTTCCCTCATGCTCTCTCAAACCTTCTGCTCCTCCTCCTCCTTCAACTTCTGTTCTCCCTGAGTCACAAGATTTGACTCTACTGGACTCTCGTCCTACTACTGATTCCCTGCCCTCGTCCCCCAACCCCCAACACCCTCTAAGTAATTCCCCTGCTGCTGACTCAGCCTGCCCGCCATTGGAGGAAGCTAAGCGAGCCCAGCGCACTCCAAATAACTCCCCTGCAGCAAACACACCCCCTCCTCCCCTGGAGGATGCTGACCCGGCTAAAGGAATTTGCCGGCGTTGAATGATTGAAATCCCTGGAACTCCCGTGATGCTCCCTCTCCATTTCTAAGGAACAATGATTGATGACAACCATGGGGGAAAAGTGCAAGCCTACCAGTTTTACCTTTCTCCTCTTCAGACCTAAATAACTGGAAAAATAACAATCCCCCTTTTACTGAGGACCCCACCTGGGTCTCAGGTGTTGTTGAATCATTGATGTTTTCACACCAGCCTACTTGGGATGACTGCCAACAACTCCTAGGGACTCTCTTCATGACAGAGGAACAAAAGAGAATCTTCCTGGATTCTAGAAAAAAATATTCTCGGACCAGATGGGTGACCGACAAAACTTCCCAACATATGCAAAGCCGCCTTTCCCTTGCACAGACCCAACTGGGACCCCAAAACCTGTGAAGGTAATGAGCATCCTTCCTCTTATTGCCGGGCTCTAATAGTTGGTATCTTAGTGGCCGCTAGGCGATCAACTATTTTGGCCAAGGTAAGAGAGATTATTCAAGGGACTGATGAATGTCCCTCCATGTTCCTACAGGGAATTATGGAGGCATATAAGAGATTTACTCCTTTCGATCCTCAGGCAGAGAATCAAAAGGCATCTGTCATGGTGGCCTTTATTGGGCAAGCTGTTCTGGATATTAAAAGACAGTTACAATGCTTAGATGGATTACAAGATATGACTTTGAGAGGTTTAGTCAGAGAAGAGAAGAAGGTATACTAAGAGAGAAACTGAGGAAGAGTATGGAGCAAAGGGAGGATAAAAGAAACAAAAGACAGACTAAGGCATTGACTAATGTCCTGGTCACAACAACAAATAGACCAGAAATTAAGAAACATGGAGACAGGAAGGGACACCGGGGACCACACTAGAGGCCACCCCTGGCCTCAATTCAATGTGCCTACTCTAAAAAAAAAAGGACACTGGGCTAAAGAGTGCCCTAGAAAGAGACAGCCAGGCCAGCTGGACATTCTGACTCTGTAGGATTACTAAGAAAGTCGGGGCTCAGATCCTCTCCTCGAGCTCAGGTTAACTTTTGAAGTGGAGGGGACCCCAGTATACATTGAAGTGGATACAGAGGCAATATATTCTGCCTTTAAGGCCCCATTGGAACCTCTATCAAATAAAAGGTCTCTAATTCAAGGGGCTAATGGCAGTAAATATCAGGCTTGGCCAACTAAGAGGACCATGGACCAGGGGAAAGGAAAAATCCATCAATCCTTCCTAGTAATCCCAGAATGCATGGCCCCATTGATTGGCAGAGATCTGCTCACAAAGCTCTGGACCAAAATAACTTTTAACCCTGAAGGCCCCCAAGTGGAATTTCTAAATCCTTCAGTAAAAACTCCTATAATCACGGCTCTAACTATGTCAGTAGAAAATGTACATCAAATCACTCACCTTGGTTCAAAGAAACTGCATTCATTTTTGAAGGATCAAAAACAGAGTTTTCCACTAACCGACTCACAGTGAAAGGAAACAACTGAATGGATAAAAAAAGCCTGTTGGGTCCATCAATTGGTTAATTCTTACCATTCCAAGCTTCCTGCAGGAAAGCACCTACGAGGAACCAGACCAGGACAATTCTGGAAAGTGGACTTTACTGAAATTAAGCCAGCAAGGAATGGACTTAAATATCTCCTAGTCTTTGTAGATACATTTTCAGGATGGATTGAAGCTTTCCCCCCCAAAAAAAAGAAAAAAAAAAAATGAAACAGCGCAAATTATGGTCAAGAAGATCCTGGAAGATATTTTTCCAAGGTATGGCCTGCCTAAAGTAATAGGGTCTGATAATGGACCGGCGTTCGTGGCCCAGGTAACTCAGAGGTTAGCAAGGACCGTGGGGATTAATTGGAAATTACATTGTGTTTACAGACCCCCGAGTTCAGGACAGGTAGAAAGAATGAATAGAACCATTAAAGAGACCATAACGAAATTAAGCTTAGAGACCGGCATAAAAGATTGGACTATGCTCCTGCTTTATGTACTGTTTCATGCAAGAAATACTCAATCTATTTCTTTGTGTAACCTCACACCCTGTGAAATTCTCTATGGTGTCCCTCCTGCAGTAAGGGTCCTACCCCAACTCTAAGACCTAACGATTCCTTCCACACCCCCTTGCTTAACAGACTTAAAGCTCTTGAAAGAACTCAGAGATACCTGTGAAAACAGATGGCCACTGCCTACCAACCTGGGGATGAGGGGACTCTACAGCGATATCAAATAGAGACTTCATCTATGTAAGACGACATCTGGTGTCATCCCTGGAACTCCCCTGAAAATTACCATACCAGGTGCTACTTATAACACCTACAGGGTAAAGGTAGTCAAAATCACTTCCTGGATCCCTACCTCTCATCTCAAGCCTGTGCCCTGTCCAGACTCTGGCTGGAAACTGGAAAAGAATGGAAACCCTTTCAAATTGTGGATTCGCTGTGTGGATAAGGCTATAGACTCTCCCCTTGACCACCAGTAGTCCTAACCCTCATAAGCCTGTTCAGCAGCGATGTCTGATCACAAATCCTACTGGAACGGAAGTATGGTCTATCTTTCATACAGCCCGCTTAGGGACCTGGTGGCCATCTCTCCAGCCAGACATTTGTCAGCTGCGTATAGGTCTTCCCTATTGGGATATCCCTAATGAAGAGGATCCCACTAAAATTCCATTAAATTCCTTCCATACCATAGATAATGGAAACAAACATTATTGATGTAGGGACATGCGAGCCAGATGCTGGTTGGCTAGCCTAGATTACTATGTTTGCCCAGTGTACTATCAAAGCCACAAACAGTCAAGGCTGTGTGCTGGAAACGCCAACATCTTCTGTAAGTCATGGGGATGTGAGCATACAGGGACTGCCACATGGAACCCAAACTCCTCATCAAATTCTGTACACAGCATTGGCCATATTACCAATTAGACAACCAAAACTGATGGCCCCCTGAGGGGTCTCTAGATCTTCAAATTCTGTGTGACCTTTTTAACTTCTGCAAGTGCTCAAAAGGGTGAAAGGAGATTCCTCTATGTGGAGGCCTTTTCTCTCCTTTGCTCACATCGTGAACTATGCTTCTCCAATACATGCTCACCCTCAGCCTTCTGCTCTAGACTCTCTGTTGTCACTCCCACATCATCAACTTGATTTCTCCCCTCCAATTACTATTTTAAAAACCCAAACCTCCACCGTTTCTCAGACCATTGCCCCCTTGCTGAGGTAGCAGGTACTGAGGTAACCCTCCACTCACTCACTCCTCTCTTCTCCTGTCAGTGCCCACACTAGGTCCCACCAGGTCCTCTTACCAGCTAACCCAAAGCTCAAACCAGCTGAGAAGAGCCCTCAGACCCCTATCCAAGATGTAATGAAAATGGCCTTTAAAGTTGCTTTGTCATCACTGAAAACAGGTTACTAAGAATTTAAAGTCCCTTACAGGCTTTTTGGGATACTCATTCCCATCTCCCCCTCTGTTCTACCCGTTCTACTACTCATGTTTTTGGTGCTAGGAAGATCTCAAAACCCTTTTCCATTATTCTTTTACATCTCTCCTTCCTCATTCTCAGATCCAAAGAGCTGCGCTCAGCCCTGCATTCCCCGTCTTCCCCCTCTGTACCAGGCCCACAGGAAAGTCTTAACTGACCTTATCCAGAAGTTTTCACCATGGCTAACTTTAGGACTTTCAGCAAAAGAGTCCCTATAAAAGAGTTCAGTGTAGATAAACTTCCTCTTTTTTGTTGCCCTGGTCTACCTGGCAACTGGCTGAAAAAAATCAGCACTCCTGAGCTAGACACACCCTTACTGGTTTTTCACAACATATGTGATCAAGGCCTCTGGCCTTGAGCTGGGGCTTCATAGAGATGGCTACATTTGTAAGATGGATAAGTTGCAAACTGGGCTCCGTGGAAACAGCTGGCAGAGGGAAAAAAGGGGAAAAAAAAGCTCTCCCCCACCCAGGTGTCCTTGAAAATTTAACTTGCCCAGAACTGAGGAAAAATCAGAAACAAAAACTGCTCTTTGTGAACTTCTGCAGACTGTGAACTTCAGAGCCCCTTCCCTTACATGTTGGGTACAAAATTCTGAAACTACCTAAACTTGGGTTTCAGGGGATTAATTGATTACAACAGAAGCAATGCCCTCTGAATCTGGTTGCAACCAAATATGACTGTTTCCTTGTCTTTGGTGCTATCTTAGGTGCCTTGCCTTTTCCGTCCCTACAACAATATAATTCTATATACTTAAACGTTGTTTATGTTTTTATGAAATGGTCAACAGAAGTTATTAATTGTGTAATGGTGCAGATGTTTCCCAGAGTGCTCTATTATGACGCAGGTTCATTTGAAGATCAAATAGAGGGGCATACAACCCGGTTCAGGTGGGAACATATATCTCTCACCTTAGCCATTCTATTATGAATAGGAGTTGCTGCCCGGGTTCGCACAGGAACCACTGCCCTGGTCCATGGGACACAACAAATGACCCAATTAGAAGCAGCAATAGATCAAAACTTAAAGATATTAGAAAATTCCATCACAGCTTTGCAGGAATCTTTTACCTCTCTCTTTGAAGTTTGCTGGGAGCCATCAGCCAAGTAGGTATGACAAATTCCTTGCCAGCTTACTCCCATGCTGTCTAGTGGAAGGACTTCTGAAAGGTGACCTTGCTCAAGGACCAGGGCAGGATCCGTGTTTAGGGTGTTCCCCCTTTAGAATAGGGCGGTTTAGCATAATAGGAGATTAGGGTGTTCCCCCTTTAGAATAGGGCAGTTTAGCATAATAGGAGATTAGGGTGTTCCCCCTTTAGAATAGGGCGTATCCTGCTGCTGAGTTCCTCTTGAGTGCTTAGGGTCAGACAGTATATTTTGGGAGACAGAAGCCCATGCGGAGTGGATTTGGGAGAGAGTGGATTTGGGCAGAGAACGTGGATTCCCCCAGAGCGTGTTTGTAGACGGCCGGTGTGAGTTCGGGAATAAAGAATTGCTGTTTGAATCTACAAGCTGTGTGGAGACTCGTGATTTGTGCCCAGCCAAAGACTGCGGCAGAAGTTGTTTTACAGAAAAGTCGAGGGTTGGACCTCCATTTCATGAGAGAAGGGAGCCTTTGTGCTGCATTGAGGAAAGATTTTTTTTTTTTTATGTCGACCATACTGGAGTTGTAACAAACTCTATGAGTAAATTAAAAAGATGCCTTGAAGAGCATCAAAGAGAGATAGAGACCCAAAATTGGTGGTTTGAGTCTTGGTTTACACAGTCCCCCTGGTTAACTACATTTTAATCAACCCTGGCCGGTCCAATAATAATCCTCATTTTATTGCTTACTATAAAACCCTGTTTCTCAACCATGTAATTTCTTTTCTCCAAGCTCAAATTGGACAAGTTAAACTTATGTTAATACCCCACTAGCATACATAAAATGTGACACCCCCCAACAATCACTTTTATGATTAAAAGTAGCCAGAAGAAGAAGTGGGGAATGAAATGTTAATAAAATATGTACTTGTCACTTCCTGTTTTTCTGTACGCTTAACAAAACACTGTTGAAATGTTGAGAAATGTTTCCTAATCTTGTTCCCAGAATGTGCTGTCCCCAACTGCCAAACTGCAGAATGTACTCCCTCACGCGTTTACACACAAACCGCTTACTCGCAATGACCCATCAATAAACTTCCCTCCCTGCCCTCTCCAAGAAAATTATATAAGCTCTGCTTAAGATGTTCTCAGGGCTCTCTGCTCTATTCAAGTGAGCTCTGAGCCCCAGCATGCTGGACCCCAAATAAACCCTTTCTGTTGCATGAGATAGTCTCTTGGTGGTCTCATCCTCTGACACTCGCCCTACATTTACTTGGATGATTGAATGTAGATGAGAACATCCATTCAAAAGTGATAGTCGGTAAAATTAGGAAGATAGTCAGTAGGTTTAGGAAGAAGAGTTAGTATAAAATTTGGAACAAAAGTTCTTTAGCAATAGGGTTTCGGTTACAGAGTGAATGTAAATGTCAACACAAGTGAAGAGTCAGTCACAATGATGAATTGGAGAAAATATGTTGGAAAGCAGATATCAATACAGACATTACAAAATCAGGCAAAGTATAAAGTCAGTGATAGGATTAGACATTTTCAACAGGGTTGAGTTTGAATATATAATCTTAGGAAGAAACGAATATGTAGTCATCAATAGGATTGATATTTGAAAGCATTAGGCAAATTGGAAATTGATGATTTTAGTAATCCATGTTCACTTTCCATTTAGGCTTTGGTACAAATATAAGTTTGACCTTTGAATTTTGTGTCCAGAATATTACTGTGATAAAATGTATATATAGATCGGGTGACATAAGAATTTCTTCCACCATTTTTGGGAGCAATATTTTGAAGACTTATAAATTAGTATTTGGGGTACAAACAGGTGTACCCTGTGTCTATGAATATAGAGATAATGCATGAATAGACCAACTGTGAATAAGTAATATAACTGGTTCCACTTTAAATGGTGGATTGAATTGATATCTGAAAATATGAAAAATCTTATATTGATATACAATCATTCATTCCAACAAGTTATACATCAATGTTAATATTAGGGTTATGGTTTATCATGAAGGGTGTGTGAGTTTTGCTTCAATGTGATTATGAAAATCGAAAATAATGTGTTTGGAAAAAAGAATCTTGAGAAGACCAGTTAAGAAATATGGAAGAATACATGTGTTCTAAAGTAGGAAGTGATTGAAAGTGAAAAAATGCCTATAATTTTGTCATCTTTTTGATGAAATATATATCATATGATGTGCATAAACTGAAGAAATAGTAATGTACCAGTGTTGAATTAAAATGAACATCAAAATACACACCATGTTCCATTTGAATCTTCTTGCATTGAGGTTAAACTGGGTCAGTTACTCTAGATATATTAGGATTTGTAGGCAACATTCACTGAAGTTAGTTTTCAGTACAAAAAACAAAGAAGTATTTCAGGTGGATGAATATTTCTGAGAATAATATTTAGAAAAGATCATCATAAATCCACATACATGAATATGAATGAATTAAGGGAGTGTATATTAAGATACAAATATTTCATATTTTGAAAAATCTGGAGAATGTGTGTATGTATATATATACACATATATATACATACACACAAACACATTAAAAACTCACAATATATATGCTATTCGAAATTCATCATGAAATATATATCATTCACAGATCTAAAATATTCATTTTACTGAACATGGATTTATGTATAATGTTGTAAAACTAGGAAGCTCATCCATTGGTTATATTTTCAGTTCCAACGGTGTTTAGGAGGAGTGATCTTCTCTCACAATTTATATCTGCCAAGTCGTTCACCTCACAAGAATGTAGGTGTGGTACAGGTAGGATTCTATATGTGTTTATTGCTGTTGCATTGGGAGTTTAGTAATTGCTTCATGGAATCCAAGGAGTTCAACTGGGACACAGTGCTGGAGCGAGTTCTGTCAGGCGTGGTGGGTCAGGGTATGCAGGAGAATGCACCAACCAGGCTTCTATCCCACATAGCTTGCCCCCTTAAACATAGCAACCTGATTGTAAACATTGCCCTGAAACCTCACCATATAACAAGATGCCTTTGCATAGGAGGGTCTGCTGACTGCACCATGTCAGTCACAAGCCATTTGGAAGCCAATGGCAGATCCACATGGCCCCATCACAGATGTTTTTCACACACCTGCCAACCACTACTCTAGGACAACTACTCAGCAGGCTCCAACTTATTTTCATGAAACCCAATCAATCAAGGCACTGTCTGGTACACTCATGATCAGCAACAGAATATCCAATGGTTCTCCAGTGCCACCTGGTCATGGGAAATTGAAAATTTTCATGGTATTTATCTAGCCATTTTTCAAGGATGAAGTTGGATGCACTGTGGGTTTCAATTCATTCAGAAACCATTAAATGTTGAGGAAGCTCATTTCAATGAAAGTTCTGGAGAATTCTAACAGGCAAGGCTTCCCAAAGAGTTGCCAAAAGGTCACATGAAGCCAGGGCCATTGAGGTCTAAAATGTGATGTCATTGTCTGTTTTGACTCTCAACAATGGCTTCCAAGTCTTTCAGAATAAAATCATGTGATATCCTGGTTGAGATCAGAGTGCCCTCTGAAAAGCTACCCTGGGCCTTGATCTCAGTTTCCAAAGATGACTCTCATGCGTGGCTTCCTCAAATCCCAACACAATTCATGGCAATACTTCTCTGAGGTGAGTTCCAGAACTCAGTCTCTAAGGGGAATCACACCAGAGTTCAAGCCCAGGTGGACCCAGTCATCTCTTCCAACTGCCACACAAATGACCACAATAAAACCGATATTCTCCCACATGGCCCTCATCTTCTTCCATATTGACACTCATCATAACCTCTGGCTGGAGGTGTCCATGAGGGATGCAGCCCAAGACAGTGTCCAAAATAAGCTCCATTGCTCCTCATTTGCCTAAATTCGGGGTGGCCTGGACACCCTTCCTTTGTACCAGGAGTGATCAAAAAGGCCTGCCCGTAATACTGCACCACTTTTCCCATTTGAGGCCTATTGAGTGTCGGTTAAAGATACTTTATGTGAATTGGAGTGATGAGAAAACCTAAGCACCTACGGGATAGCCTCTGAAGGGCTTTGATGAACTCATCTGACCCAAATGATCCCTATTCTCACTTGATGGAATTCAGGAACCTTACAGAGGAAGGCAAGAGACTTCATCCACAATGACAGCTCTTTTTGCCATTTTTGATTTGGATGCACACATGGGATCTTTCTTTAGATCCATCAGGTGCTGAGAATCTAAGTCAAAGAATCACACTGGGCCAAGAGGCTGATTCAGACACAACTCTTTCCAAATCAATTAACGAAAGAGCCAAAGGTGAAGCCTATTTATTTCCATTTGAAAACTATTTTGTTCAGGATTCACAAAGGGGTGGCGTGAGACAAAGACTTCCTGACTCTCAGGGCAACAGAACAATAGGTAAGCAAATGGCCCAAAGCAGGGTTTCTCCACTGAGACTTTCCTGGTCAACTGATATCTGAGTTTTCTCAGATGCTCGTCATTTCCTTCAGTTATCCAGAACATTGCCTTGTCACAGAGCTTGGAGGTTGTACGTAACTTAGACACAAAACCATGAGCCTATTCTGGAGAGTGTCCAGAATTCTGGAAGAAAACAGCAAATTAGGAAGGTAGCAGGTATTGCCCATTAATAAGGCAATCCACAGTCCATTCATAAAATGGGCAGGATGAATGCTGGGAAGCTTTCTACTAGACAGGACACATCCATTGATGCATTCTCTTTTCTAATGTCTACAACCACGGACACAGTGTGATACACAGAACCAGAAACACTTGCCTTGTCAAACGACTTACTAAAAACAGTTCACTCCAAACCAAACAAACTGACTTTCCTTCCTATTCTCAGAACATGAGACAAAACCACAAACCCACACCCACACTGACAATGACACCTTCTTCCCCCAAATAGGTATGAGACTATCCGGAGTATCCTCCGACTGGTGAGCCATACTATGTTCCCCCAAAATGTCCTGTTCTGTCTCAGATCTGGTCTCCTTGGCCAACTCTGTGAAGTTGTCAGGAACCAGGAGTGAGCCGCTACCTGCTTTTCCAGGAAAAGCCCATCTTCCGAGCTTCCCAGGCATTTGGCCTCCTCACCTTAGGAGGAACCAAGAAAGACTGATTCTGTCCTTGGTAAATCCAAACAAGTGAGACCACTGGGACTGGGACTGGGACTGGATCTGGGTGCCTGGCGTCCTGGGTCCCATGTTCAGAGAGTTCCAACAATAAGGAAGTGAGTTGAGGTCACTTTTTTCAGGAACTGAATGAGATCACTGCCTCGGCAACCACTTTGTCCTAAGAGTTTCTTTCAACGGTCCCATGAGATGGAGGCTGCCCCTACTTCCTGTGACACTTTCACAAATTAGAATGGTATATCAACCATAGGGAACCAGGAACAGCTCTCCACACAGTCTTGGTTTGGTCCATATTCTCTACATTAAGATGAGAGAGGCTGATTCAGAAACATCCCTTCATCCTTACCAGGTTGTTTGCGATGGAAGATGACTTTTGCTCTCTCAGGTCTTTCATACCTGCCTACATCTTCTCCAAGGATCATTTCTGCATGGCGCTTTGAGGTTCTCAGCAGATGGAAGATCCACTACATTCCTGTATTGTAAGATCAACACTGTCCCTGCTCTTCTGTAAACATGTTATTAACACAAACAGTGTATGGTTAGTGTTAATAACATGTTCCATTTGGGTTAGGAATTATTCTGCTGCATGAATAATGGTATTGGAAACTTGTGATTATTTTAAGAATATAGAGATGAAATATATGTATGAAAAAAGAAATCTAAGTAAGATTTGAAGCCCAGAAGGGCATTGGGCCCTTGATTGTGATACTTAGCATTGAATTACATTCTGCACTGATGTCTCAGATAAATCAACACACAATAGCATAAGACCTTGTTACTTGAATGATTGAATGTAGAAGAGAACATCCAGTCAAAAAGGGATACTCGGTAGGATTAAGAAGATAGTTAGTATGTTTAGGAAGAAGAGTGAGTATAGGATTTGGAACAAAAGTTCTTTAGCAATAGGTTATTTATTAGAGTGTGAAAGTAAATGTCAGCACATGTGAAGAGTCAGTCACAATGATGAACTGGGGAATATATGTAGGAAAGCAGATAGCAATAGAGACATTATGAAATCAGGCAAATTATAAAGTGAGGGATAGGATTAGACATTTTTCATTGGGTTGAGTTTGAATATATAATTTTAAGAAGAAACACATGTGTAGTCACCAATAGGATTGACATTTGAGAGCATTAGGGAACCTGGACATGGATGTTTTTAGTAATCCATGTTTTCTTTCCATTTGGGCTTTTATACAATCATAAGTGTGACCTTTGCATTTTGTGTCCAGAATATTACTGTGATTAAATGTATATGAAGATCAGGTGACATGAGTCCACTTCCACCATTTCAGGGAGCAATATTTTGAAGACGTATAAATTAGTATTGGGGGTACAAAGAGGTGTACACTGTGTCTATGAATATAGAGATAATGCATGAATAGACCATAGTGTGAATAAATAATATAACTGGTTCCACTTTAAATAATGGATAGAATTGATATCTGAAAAGATATAAGAAATCTTATATTGACATACAATCATTCATTCAAACCAGTTATACCTCTAATGGTAATATCAGAGTGATAATTAATATGAATGGTATGTGAGTTTTGCTTCCAAAGTGATTATGGAAATCAAAATTAATGTGTTTGGTATGAAATCTCATGAAAAGACCAGTCAAGAAACTTAGAGGAATTCATGTGTTCTGAAGCAGGACGTGATTAAAAGTGAAACAAATGCCTATAAATTTTTGAACTTGTGGATGAAATCATATATCCTATGATGTCCATAAACTGAAAAAATAATAATGTACCAATATTGAATAAAAATGAACTTCAAAATACACATCATGTCCCGTAGGATTCTACTTGCATTGTTGTTTAACTGATTCAGTTACTGTAAAAATATTAGGATTTGTAAGCTCCATTCACTGAAGTTAGTTTTCAGTATTAGGAAATAATTATGTATTTCAGGCAGATGAATATTTCTGAGAATTATCTTGTGAAAAGTTTATTATAAACCACATATAGAAACATGAGTGAATTTAGGGAGTGTATAATAAGAAACATATATTTCACATTTTGAAAAATCTGGACAGTATATATATATATATATAGATAGATAGATAGACAGACACACACAGACATTATAATGTAGCAATCTATATGCTAATCGAAATTCACCGTGTAATACATATCATCCACATATCCAAAAATATTCATTTTACTGAACATCGATTTATATATAATGTTGTTCATCTAGGAAATTCACCAATAGGTTTAATTTTCAGTTCCATCATGATTTAGGGGGATTGATATCTTATCAAAATATGTATATTTCAAAATCAGTGAGCTTACAAAAATGTACTTGTGATACCAGGTAGGATTCTAAATATGCATAAAAAATACATGTGATGAATAGGCTACAGAGAATGGGAGACAGAAATTTACATATGTGTTAACTTTAAAAACTCATTGAGAACTATTACAATGAAAAGTTGACTAGATTTATAACTCATACCCTTGATAAAGCAGAAGGGAAGTCCAAGTATACACCATGCCTCCTATGAACGGCCTGTATTTCTATTCTGTTAGGTTTCTTGTTCTCCATCATATTAGGATTAGTAGTCAGAGTCTAGTAGGTTATGGGTGAATGTCAGGGATTCAGTATTTCAAATGGAAAATATGAAAATGAATCTAATGTGTATGCAAATATGTGCTACACAAAAATCATCCCACTCTCATCCAGAACAATGCCTTGACATAACCTTCGCCCCAATTAAGACACAATTAGTGGAGAAGAGTTAGAAAATCTGTGAATACATATGTGGAAATGAAAATGTTCAGGAGTTCACAGCCTTGGAGGCGGTAGAGGATTTTCCAAAAGTATGGGATAGGGTAAATACTCCACAAATATGGAGTTCTGCTGGCCTAATGACTCTTTGAGAAACTGCCTTTGAGGTTGGGCCCTTGTAATATATGTTGTTGTCAAGAGCTTCAGCTTCCTTTGTAGTGAGACAATCAAAGCTGGATCTGCATATATGTGACCTGAAGGACATGGTTTCTTCTTTTCTAGTGAACATGAGGCAGCAGTTCTAAATTCCCTCATTGTAGGTAAACTGTGGCCACTGGGAGCTAAGTGTCTCCTCGTGTGAACTGAGAAGCCATTTGGTCATTCTCCACTTTTCCTGGTGATTCTTACTGCTGCACTGGGAGTTTGGTATTGGCTTCAGTAAATACCATGAGTTCAACGGGGACACAGTGCTGGAGGGAGTACTCTCACGTGTGGTGGGTCAGGGTGTGCAGGAGAACGCCCCAACCAGGCTTCTATTCAACAAAGCTTGCCCCCTTGTCTGTAGCAACCCAATTCTGAACATTGCCCTAAAACCTCTCAATGTAACAAGATGCCTTTACATATAAGGGTCTGCTGGCTGCACCATGTCAGTCAAAAGGCATTTGGAAGCCAATGGCAGATCCATGTGGCCCCATCACAGATGTTTTATCATGCACCTGCAAACCACTGCTCTAGGCCCACTACTAAGCAGGTTCCAACGTACTGGCATCTTTGTTCTACACCATTTTCATGAAACCCAGTAAATCAAGGCACTGTCTGGTACACTCATGATCAGCAACAGAACATCCAATGATTTTCCAGTGCCACCTGCTCTCCATGGTATTTATCTAGCCATTTTTTAAGGATGAAGTTGGTGTCACTGTGGATTTCAATTCATTCAGGAACCATTAAATGGTGAGGAAGCTCATTTCAATGAAAGCTCAGGAGAACTCTCACAGGCAAGTCTTCCCAAAGAGTGGCCAAAAGGTCAAATGAAGTCTGGCCCATTGAGGTCTACAATGTGAGTTCCATGTGTTATTTGACTCTCAAGGATGGCTGCCAAGTCTTTCAGAATGAAATCATGTGATATCCTAGCTGAGATTCCCAGTGCTCTGTGGAAAGCCATCCTGGGCCTAAATCTCAGTCTCCAAGGGCAACTCTCCTGCGTGGCCTTCTAAAATCCCAACAGAATTCATGGTAATACTTCTCTGAGTTCAGTTCCAAAACTCAGTCTCTAAGGGGAATCACACCATAGTTCAAGCCCAGGTTGATCCAGGAATCTCTTCCTACTGCCACACAACTGACCACAATTAATACCAAAACACTCCCACATGGCCCTCATCTTCTTTTATATAGACACTCATCATAACCTCTGGGTTCAGGTTTCCATGAGGGGTGCATACCAAGACAGTGTCCAAAATAATCTCCCTTGCCTCTAATTTGCCTAAAGTCAGGGTGGCCTGGAAACCCTTCCTGTTAACCAGGAATGATGAAATAGGCCTGCCATTAATACTGATGTACTTCTCCAAATAATCACACTGGGCCAAGTGGCTGATTCAGACACATCTCTTTACAAAGCAATAAAACAAAGAGCCACAGGTGATGCCTATTCATTTCCATTTGAAAACTCTTTTCTTCAGGATTCACAAAGGGGTGGCCTAAGGCAAAGACCTTCTAGATATTCACAGCACCAGAACCATAGGTAAGCAAAATTCCCAAAGCAGGGTTTCTCCACATAGACTTTACTGGTCACACTGATATCTGAGTTTCCTGAGATGCTCCCATTTCCTTCAGCTCTCCAGTACATGGCCATGTCACAGTATCTTGAACAGAAAACCATGAGCCTATTCCGGAGAGTGGCTATAATTCAGGAATAAAACAGGAAATTAGGAAGATAGTAATTGCTACCCATCCATAAGGAAAGCTGCAGTCCAATCATAAATCGGGCAGTATGAATTCTGGGAAGCATTATACTAGACAGGACACATTCATTGATGCATTATGTTTTCTAATGTCTACAACTACAAACACAGTGGATACATAGACATAGAAACACTTGCCTTGTCAAATGACTTCCTAGAAAAAGTCCACTTCAAATCAAACAAACTGCCTTTCCTACCAATTCTCAGAACATGAGAAAAAACAACAAACTCACACCCACAACAACATAGGACTTTCTTCCCCCAAGTAGGTCTTTGACTCTCCGGAATTACCTCTGATTGTTGTACCATACTATGTTCCCCCAAAATGCCCTGTACTGTCTCAGATCTGGACTCCTTGGCAAACTCTTTGAAGTTGTCAGGAGCCAGCTTTGAGCCACTACCTTCTTTCTCAGGAAAGGCCACTCTCCAAAGCTCTCCTGGCATTTGGCCATTCTCAAATCAGTAGGTACCAAGAAAGACTGATTCTGTCCTTGGTAAAACCAAACAAGTGAGCCCAGTGGGACTGGGTCTGGGACTGGTTCTGTGTGCCTGGCTTAAGGGATTCCAAGTTCAGAGTGTTCCAAGACCAAGGAAGTGAGATAGGTCACTTCCGTTCGGAACTGAATGAGGTCACTGGTTTGGCAACCACTTTGTCCTAACAGTTCCTTCAAAGGGTCCCATGAGATGGAGGCTGCCCCTACTTTCTGTGACACTTTCACAACTTAGAACGATATATCAACCATAGGCACCCAGGAACAGCTCTCACACAGACCTGGTTTGGTCCATCTTCTCTACATTAAGAAGAGAGAGGCTGATTCATAAACATCCCTTCATCCTAACCAGGTTGTTTGCCTTACATGATGACTTTTGCCCTCTCAGGTCCTTTATAGCTGCCTTCATCTTCCCCAGGGATAATTTCTGCATGGACCTTTGAGGTTCTCAGCGGGTGGAAGATCCCCTATATTCCTCTATATTAAGACCAACTCTGTCCCTGTTCTTCTATAAAGTTAGATTGAGGGAACAATATATGGTTAGGGTTAATAACATGTTCTATTTGAGTTAGGAATCATTCTGCTGGATGAATAATGGTATTGGGAACCTGGGATATTTATAAGAATATAGATTTGAAATATAAGTATGAAAACAGAAATCTAGGTAAGATTTTAAGCCCAGAAGGGCATTGGGCCCTTGATTGGAATACTTAGCAATGAATTTCGTTCGCACAGATGTCTCTGATAAATCAATATACAATGGCATATCATCTTGTACCCTGGATGATTGAATGTAGAAGAGTTCATCCAGTCAAAAAGGGATAGTTGTTAGGATTAGGAAGTTAGTCGGTCTGTTTCGGAAGAAGAGTGAGTATACGATTTGGACCAAAAGTTCAATAGCCCTAGGTTTTCAGTTAGAGAGTGAATGTAAATTTCAGCACATGTGGAGAGTCAGTCACAATGATGAACTGGGAAAATTATGTAGGAAATCAGATATCAATACACACATTATGAAATAAGGCAAAGTATAAAGTGAATGATAGGATTAGACATTATCAACAAGGTTGAGTTTCAATATATAATCTTAGGAAGAAACAAATATGTAGTCACCAATATGATTGACATTTGAGAGCATTAGGAAACCTGGACATGGATGTTTTTAGTAATCCAGGATCACTTTCCATCTAGGATTTGCTACAATCAGAAGTGTGACCTTTGCATTTTGTGATCAGAAGATTACTGTGATAAAATGTATATGTAGATCAGGTGACATGAGTATTTCTTCTAACATTTCTGGGAGCAATATTTTGAAGAGGTATAAATTAGTATTGGGGGTACACAGAGTTGTACCCTGTGTCTATGAATGTAGAAGAAATGAATGAATTGACAATACTGTGAATAAATAATATACTGTTTCCACTTTAAATCATGGATTGAATTGATATCTGAAAATATATAAAAATCTTATATTGATATACAATCATTCATTCCAACGAGTTATACATCTAATGGTAATATTAGGGTTATGTTTTATCATGAAGGGTGTTTGAGTTCAGCTTCAATAATGATTATGGAAATGGAAAATAATGTGTTTGAAAAGAAATCTCATGAAAAGATGAGTCAAGAAATATAGAGGAATTCATATGTTCTGAAGCAGGATTTGATTGTAAGTATAAAAAACGCCTATAAATTTCCTAACTTGTGGATGAAATATATATCCAATGATGTGCAAAAACTGAAAAAATAGTAATGCACCAGTTTTGAATGAAAATGAACGTCAAAATACACATCATATCCCATAGGAATCTACTTGCATTGATGCTAAACTGGGTCAGTTACTGTAGAAATATTATGATTTGTATGCACTATTCACTGAAGTTAGTTTTCAGTACTAGGAAACAAATACGTATTTCAAGTGGATGAATTTTTATGAGAATAATCTTGTGAAATGTTGACTATAAATTTACATATATGAACACGAATGAATTTAGGGAGTGTATAATAAGAAACATATATTTCATATTTTGAAAATTCTTGAGAGTTTATATATATATATATATATATATATATATATATATATATATACATATATAGATAGATAGATAGATATAGATATGTGTGTGTGCATTTATGTATATATATATATATATATATATATATATATATATATATATACACACACACACACACACACACACACACGCACACACAGACACTAAAATGTATCAATATGCATGCCAATCGAAATTCACTATGAATCATATATCATCCACAGATCCAAAAATAATCATTTTACTGAACATGGATTTATGTATAATATTGTTCAACTAGGAAGTTCACCCATAGGTTGAAGTTTCAGTTCCAACAGCGTTTAGGAGGAGTGATCTCTTCCCACAATTTGAATCTCCCAAGACAGCCAAACTCACAAGGATATACGTGTGATACCAGTTATGTTTCTATATTTGCATATAAAAATACATGTACTGAACAGGCTGCAGAGAAAGGGAGACAGGAATTCACATATTTGTTAACTTTAAAAACACATGGAGATCAATTTCAATTAAAAATTGACTAGATTTATAACACCTACCCTTTATCATTCAAAAGGAAAGTCCAACTATACACCATGCCTTCTCTGAACTGCTTTCATTTCCATTCTGTTTGGTTATTTTTGTCCATCATTTTAGGATTAGTAGTCAGAGTCTATTAGGGTATGGGTTCGTGTCAGGAATTCAGTAATTCGAATGGAAAATAGGAAAATGAATCCAATGTGTATGCAAATATGTGCTACACAAAAATATTCCCACTCTCATTCAGAACATTGCCTTTACATTACCTTTGCCCCAAATAAACACAATTAGAGAAGAAGAGTTAGGAAATCTGTGAATACATATCGGAAATGGAAAATATTCAGGAGTTCACAATCTTGGATGTGGTAGAGGAGTTTCCAAAAGTGAGGGACAGGGTAAACACTCCACAAACATGGAGCTCATTGGGCCTAAAGACTCTTGAGAAACTGCCTCTGAGGTTGGGCACTTGAAATATATGTTGTTGTCAGGAATTTTAGCATCCTTTCTAGTGAGACCAACAAAGCTGGGTCTGATCTCTGTGACCTGGAAGATATGGTTTTTTATTTTCCAATGAACATGAGGAAGCAGTGCTGAATTCTCTCTTTGTAGGTAAACTGTGGCCACTGGGGTCTAAGTGTCTTCCCATGTGGACTGTGAAGCCATTTGATCATCTTCCACTTTTCGAGGTGTTTCTTGCTTCTGCACTGTGAATTTGGTATTTGCTTCAGGAAATACAAGGAGTTCAACAGGTACCAGTGATGGAGGGAGTTCTGTCACATGTGGTGGGTCAAGGTCTGCAGGAAAATGCACCAACCAGGCTTCTACCCCACATAGCTTGCCCGCTTGTCCATAGCAATCTGATTCTGAACATTGCCCGGAAACCTCTCCATATAACAAGGTGCTTTTATATAATAGGGTCTGCTGACTTCACCATGTCAGTCTCAAGCCATTTGGAATCCAAGGGCAGATCCACATGGTACCACCACAGATGTTTTATCACATACCTGCACACCACTGCTCTAGGCCCACTACTCAGCAGTCTCCAACTTACAGGGATCTCTTTTCTACACTGTTTTCATGAAACCAAGTAAATCCAAGCACAGTCTGGTACACTCATGACCAGCAACAAGTCATCCAAAGTTTCTCCATTGCCACCTGGTCATTGAAATTTCAAAAAATTCATGGTATGTATTTAGCTATTTTTCAAAAATGAAGTTGGAGGCACTGTGGGTTTCAAATTATTTAGAAAACATTAAATGGTGAGGAAGCTCATTTCAAAGAAATCTCTGGAGAACTCTCACAGGCAAGGCTTCCCAAAGAGTGGCCAATATTTCACATGAATCCAGGCCCATTGAGGTCTAAAATGTGAGGTCTATGTGTGTTTTGACTCTCAATTATGGCTGCCAAGACTTTCAGAATAAAATCACGTGAAATCCTGGCTGAGATTCCCAGTGCTCTGTGGAAGCCACCTTGGCCAGGATCTCAGTTTTCAGGATGACTCTCATGTGTTGCCTCCTAAAATTCCAACACAATTCATGGCAATACTTCTCTGAGGACAGTTCCAGAATTCAGTCTCTAATAACACCAGAGTTCAAGCCCAGGTGAACTAAGTTATCTCTTCCAACCGCCACACAAATGACCAGAATTAAAACCAAAACACTCCCACATGGCCCTCAACATTCTCCATATAGACACTTATCATAACCTCTGGCCGGAAATTTCCATGAGGGGCACAGACAAAGACAGTATCCAAATAAGTTCCCTTGCCCCTCATTTGCCTAAAGTCAGAGTGGCCTGGACACCCTTCCTGAGAACCAAGAGTGATTAAATAGGCCTGCACTTAATACTGCTCTGCATCTCCAATTTGGGGCCTACTTACTTTCAGGTATAGATTCTTTATGTGATTTGGAGTCATGAGAAAAGCCATGCACCTCTGGGCTAGTCTCTGCAGGGTTTGAAGAACTCATTTGACCCAAAAGATCCCTATTCTCACTTCATGGATTTCAGGAACCTAACAGAGGAAAGCAAAAGACTTAATCCACAATGACTCCTCATTTGGCCATTTTGGTTTTGGATGCACACATGGTATCTTTCTTTAGATCCATCAGGTGCTAAGAATCTAAGCCACAGCATCACACAGGGTCATGAGGCTGATTCAGACACATCCCTTTCCAAAGCAATCAAGCAAAGAGCCACAGGTGATGCCCATTCATTTGCATTTGAAGACTCTTTTCTTCAGGCTTCACAAAGGAGTAGTCTGAGGCAAAAAGCTTTCTGAAATTCAGGGCAACAGAACAATAGGTAAGCAAATGGCCCAAAGCAGGATTTCTCCACTGAGACTTTCCTGGTCACACTGATATCTGAGTTTTCTGAGATGCTCGCCATTCCCTTTAGCTATCCAGTACATGGCCATGTCACAGAGCTTGGAGGTGGTATATATATTGGACACATAACCATGAGCCTATTTTGGAGAGTGGAGTGAATTCAGGAACAAAATAGAAACTTAGGAAGATAGTAGGTGTTGCCCATTCATAAGGCAAGCCGCAGTCCATTCATAAATTGGCAGGATGAATGTTGGGAAGATTTCTACTAGACAGGAGTCATCCATTGATGCATTCTCTTTTCTGATGTCTAGAACCACGGACACAGTGGGATACACAGACTTAGAAACACTCGCCTTTTCATAAGACTTATTAGAAACAATTCACTTCAAACCAAAAAACCGCCTTTATTACCTATTCTCAGAACATGAGACCAAACCACAAACCAACAGCCACATCCACAAAGACAATTTCTTCCCCCAAGTCAGTCTGAGAGTATCCATAGTGTCCTCTGATTGGTGGGCCATACTATGTTACCCCGAAATGTCCTGTCCTGTCTCAGATCTGGTCTCCTTGGTCAACACTGTGAAGTTCTCAGGAGCCAGCGGTGATCCACTAACTGCTTTCTCAGGAAAGGCCACTCTTCAGAGCTTTCCTGGCATTTGGGCATCCTCACCTCCGTAGGTACCAAGAAAGACTGACTCTGTCCTTGGTAAATCTGAACAATTGAGACCACTTGGACTGGGACTGGGACTGAGACAGGATTTGGGTGCCTAGCTTCCTGGATCCCAAGTTCAGAGTGTTCCATCACAAAGGATGTTAGGTGAGGTCACTTCCTTCAAGATTTGAATGAGGTCACTGCCTTGGCAACCACTTTGTTCTAACAGTTGCTTCAAAGTGTCCCATGAAATGGAGGCTGCCCCTACATCCTGTGACACTTTCAAAAGTTCGAATGGTATATCAACCATAGGCACCCGGGAAGTGCTCTCCACAGTGGCCTGGTTTGGTTCTTCTTCTCCATATTAAGAAGAGAGAGGCTGATTCAGAAACATTCCTTCATCCTGTCCAGGTTGTTTTCAATGGAAGATGACTTTTGCTCTCTCAGTTCCTACATATGTGCCTACAACTTCTCCGGAGATCATTTTGCGTGGACCTTTGAGTTTCTCAGCAGTTGGAAGAAACCGTACATTCCTGTATTGTAAGATCAACTCTGTCCCTGCTCTTCTGTAAAGTTAGATTGAGGGAAGAGTGTATGGTTAGGGTTAATAACAGTTTCGACTGGGGTTAGGAATCATTCTGCTGAATGAATAATGGTATGGTGAACCTTCGATATTTTCAAGAATATATAGGTGAAATATAAGTACGAAAACAGAAATAAAGGTAATATTTGAAGCCCAGAAGGGCATTGGGTCTTTGATTGCAATATTTAGCTTTGATTTATTTTCTGCACAGATGTCTCAGATAAATCAATATACAAAGGCATAGGACCTTGTACTTTGAATGATTGATTGTCAAAAAGAACTTCCAGTCAAAAATGGATAGTCGGGGGGCTGGGGATGTGGCTCAAGTGGTAGCGCGCTCGCCTGGCATGCGTGCGGCCCGACTTCGATCCTCAGCACCACGTACAAACAAAGATGTTGTGTCTGCCAAGTACTAAAAAAACTAAATGTTAAAAAATTCTCTCTCTCTCTCCCTCTCTACTAACTCTTTCTTTAAGAAAAAAAAATTAAAAAAAGGATAGTCGGTAGTATTAGGACGATAGTTGGTAAGTTTAGAATGGAGAGTAAGTATAGAATTTGCACCAAAAGTTCTTTAGCTATGGGGTTTCGGGTATAGAGTGAATGTAAATGTCAGCACTTGTGAAGAGTCAGTCACAATGATGTACTGGGGAAAATATGTAGGAAAGCAGATTTCAATAGAGACATTAGGAAATCTGGCAAAGTATATTCGGTAATGAAAATTTAGTAAAATAGGTAAATGTCGCTTGCTGTTTTTCTGTATGCTTAACAAAACACTATTGAAATCTTGAGAACTGTTTGCTAATCTTGTTCCCAGAATGTGCTGTCCCCAACTGCCAACCTACAGAATGTACTCATTCACCCGGTTGCACGCAAACTGCTCACTCGCCCAGACCAAACAATTAAGTTCCCTCTCTGCCCTCTCCAAGGAAAGTATATAAGCTCTGCTTAAGCTGTTCTCAGGGCTCTCTGCTCTATTCAAGTGAGCTCTGAGCCCCAGCATGCTGAATCCCCAATAAACCCTTTGCTTTTGCATGAGACAGTCTCTTGGTGGGCTCTTCACCCGATGCTCGCCTGACCTTTACATATGGAGGTTCCACTGAGATCCGGCAGCGGCGAACGAGAGACCCCAACAGGCTCCTCTTGGGGTATGTATGGTGCCGCTTTCTGGTTTCAGGTTTCAGGTTAGGGCTTCGCAAAATGGCTGTCAATGAAGAGTGTGAGCTCTCTCCGACGGTGGCTGACATACGTGTCACAGAGCCACAGGCCACATCCCTGGGGAATGCTCCAGAGTATTCGGGAAATCGAGGAGCAATAGTCTCCTCAATTCAGTGATATTTTGTTTCAGATTCAGTATCGCCAGCCCATCGGGTTGGGCCAGATACTTAGTCCTGGTCTCAGTGTTGGAAGTTCCATTGTCTGTCTTTATTTCCTTGTCTTGTCTGTGTCGTGTGTCGTTGCTTTTACTGTTTGTGTATCTTTCATTATGGGACAGAGCACTTCAATGCCTCTGTCCCTGACCCTCGATCACTGGACCAAAGTACCCTTAAGGGCTCAGAATCTTTCTTTTTCAGTAAAATTCTGGACCTGGCAGACTCTCTGTGCCTCAGAATGGCCCACCTTTGTATTCGGATGCCCCCTAGAAGGATCTTTCTACTTCCCACTAATTTAAAAAGTCAGACGATATTGTCTTTCAGCCAGGGCCACATAGCCATCTGGATCAACAGCCATATATCTTAACTTGGCAGGACCTCTGCAAATCTCCTTCATGGGTGAAGCATTTCCTTGCCCCTACCCCCACTCCTACTGCTTCCCCCATGATCTCTCAAACCCTCTGCTCCTCCTCCTCCTCCAACCTCTGTTCTCCCTGAAACACAAGATTTGACTCTACTGGACTCTCGTCCCCCCTCCTTATCTCCTGCCCACGTCCCCCAAAGACCAACACCCTCTAAGTGATTCCCCTGCTGCTGACTCAACCTCTCCACCATTGGAGAAAGCTAAGCCAGCCCAGCGCCCTCCAGATAATTTTCCCGCGGCACACACAGCCCCTCCTCTTCTGGAGGAAGCTAGCCCGGCTAAAGGTACTCACCAGCGGTGAATGATTGAAAAACCTGGAACTCGAATGATGCTCCCCCTCATCCCTAGGGGCCAATGATTGACAACGGCCTTGTGGGAAAAATGCAAGCCTACCAGTATTTACCTTTCTCCTCTTCAGACCAATATAACTGGAAAAATAAAAATCCCCGTTTTACCGAGGACCCCAACCGGCTCCTAGGTGTGGTTGAGTCATTGATGTTTTCACACCAGCCTACTTGGGATGACTGCCAACAACACCTAGGGTTGTCTCTTCATGACATAGAAACAAAAGAGAATTCTCCTGGATGCTAGAGAAAAATATCCTCTGACCAGATGTGTGACCGACAAAACTTCCCAACATATTTAACCCGGCTTTCCCTTGAATCGACGAAACTGGGACCCCAACAGCTTTGAAGGTAGGGAGCATCTGTCCACTTATAACTGGGCTCTAATTGTGGGTATCTTAGTGGCCGCTAGGCGACTTACAAATTTTGCCAAGTTAAGAGAGTTTATTCAAGGGCCTGATGAATCTCCCTCTATGTTTTTAGAGAGAATTATGGAGGCATATAGGAGATATACTCTTTCGATCCTCAGGCAGAGGATCAAAAGTCATCTGTCAAGATGGCCTTTATGGGCAAGCTGCCCTGGATATTAAAAGAAAGCTACAATGCTTAGATGGATTACAAGATATGACTTTGAGAGATTTAGTCAGAGTAGCCGAGAAGGTATACTATAAGAGAGAGAGTGAGGAAGAGTAGGGAGCAAAGGAAGGATAAAAAAAACAAAAGACAGACTAAGGCATTGACTAAGGTCCTGGTCACAACAACAAATAGGCCAGAAATAAGAAACATGGAGACAGGAAGGGATACCGGGGCCCAGACTAGAGGCCACCCCTGGCCTCAATTTAATGTGCCTACTGTAAAGAAAAAGGACACTGCTTCAAAGAGTGCCATTGAAAGAGACAGCCACTCTAGCCAGCCATTCTGACTCTGGAGGATGACTAAGAATGTTGGGTCTCAGATCCCCTCCGAGAGCTCAGGGTAAATTTTGAAGTGGAGGGGACCCTAGCAAACTTTGAAGTGGATACAGGGGCAAAATACTCTGCCCTTATGGCCCCATTGGTCTCTCTATCAAATAAAAAGGTCTCTAATTCAAGGGGCTAATGGCAGAAAATATCGGGTTTGGACAACTAAGAGGACCATGGACCAGGGGAAAGGAAAAATCCATCACTCGTTCTTAGTAATCCCAGAATGCCCGGCCCCAATGATGGGCAGAGATCTGCTCACCAAGCTCCGGGCCAAAATAACTTTTAACCTTGAAGGCCCACAAGTGGAATTTCTAAATCCTTCAATAAAAACTCCTATAGTCACGGCTCTAAATATGTCAGTAGAAAATGTATATCAACTCACTCACCTTGGTTCAAAGAAATTGCATTCATTCCTGAAGGATGAAGAACAGAGTTTTTTACTAACCGACTCAAAGCAAAAGGAAATAACTGAATGGGTAACAAAAGCCTGTCAGGTCTGTCATGGTTAATGCTTACCCTTCCAAGCTTCCTGCAAAAAAGCACCTATGAGGAACCTGACCAGGACAATTCTGGGAAGTGGACTTTACTAAAATTAAGCCAGCAAGGTTTGAAATTAAATATCGCCTAGTCTTTGTAGATATATTTTGAGGATGGATTGAAGCCTTTTCCAGGAAAAAAGAAAAAAAAGAAACAGCGCAAATGGTTCTCAAGAAGATCCTGAAAGATATTTTTACAAGATACGGCCTGCCTAAAGTAATAAGGTCTGATAATAGACTGGCGTTTGTAGCCCAAGTAAGTCAGGGGTTAGGCAAGACCCTGGGGATTAATTAAAAGTTACATTGTGCTTATAAACCACCGAGTACAGGACAGGTAGAAAGAATGAATAGAACCTTTAAAGAGACCATAACGAAATTAAGCTTAGAAACCTGCATAATAGATTGTACTATGCTCCTTCCTTATGCACTATTTCATGGAAGAAACACTCCCTCTGTTTCTTTGTGTAACCTCACCCCCTATGAAATTGTCCATGGTTCCCCTCCTTCAGTAAGGGACCTAACCCCAACTCTAAGACCTAACGATTCCTTCAACACCCCATTGCTTGACTGAATTAAAGCTCTTGAAAGAACTTAGGGATACCTGTGAAAACAGATGGCCAATGCCTATCAACCTGGGGACGAATGGACTCTACATCAATATCAAGTAAGAGACTTCATCTACATAAGTCGACATCAGGTGTCATCCCTGAAACCCCACTGGAAATGACGATACAAGGTGCTACTTATAACACCTACAGCGGTAAAGGAAGACAGAATCACTTCCTGGATCCATACCTCTCATCTCAAGCCTGCGCCCTGTCCAGACTCTGGCTGGAAACTGGAAAAGATTGGTAAAACTTTCAAATTGTGTATTTACCCTGTGTCTAAGGCTATAGACTCTTCCCTTGACCACCAGTAGTCCTAAACCTATTAAACCCGTCCAGCAGCGATGGCTGATCACAAATCCTACTGGTAAAGAAGTATGATCTATCTCGCATGCAGCCCACTTAGGGACTTGGTGGACATCTATCCACCCAGACATTTGTCAGCTGGCTATAGGTCTTTCCTATTGGGATATACCTGATGAAGAGGATCCCACTAAATTTCCATTAAATCCATTCTGCACCATTGATAATGGAAACAATCATTATGGATGTAGGGACACGCGAGCCAGATGCAGGTTGGCTAGCCTAGATTACTATGTTTGCCCGGTGGACTACCAAAGCCACAAACAGTCACGGTTGTGTGGGGGGAATGCCGACTTCTTCTGTAAGTCTAGGGATGTGATCATACAGGCAGTGCATGATGGAACCCAAACTCCTCATCAAATTCTGTACACAGCATTGGCCCTATTACCAATTAGATCACCCAAACTGTTGGCCCCTAGAGGGGTCTCTAGATCCTCAAATTCTGCATGACCTTTTTAACTTCTGAATGTCCTCAAAAGGGTGAAAGGAGATTTCCCTATGTGGAGGCCTTTTCCCTCCTTCGCTCACATCCTGAACTATGCTTCTCCAATAGGTCCTCACACTCAGCCTTCAGCTCCAGACTCTCTGCTGTCACTCTCACCTCAGCAACATGATTTCTCCCCTCCAATTACTAGATCAAATACCCAAACCTCTGCCGGATCTCAGACCATTTCCCCCTTTCTGAGGTAGCAGGTACTGAGGTAACCCTCCACCGAATCACTCCTCTCTTCTCCAGTCAGTGCCCATACCTGGTCCCACCAATTCCTCTTACCAGCTAACCCAAAGCTCAAACCAGCTGAGGAGAACCCTCAGACCCCTATCCAAGATGTAGTGAAAATGGCCTTTAAAGTTTCTTTGTCATTAGTGAAAACAGGTTACTAAGAATTTAAAGTCCCTCACAGGCTTTTAGGGATACTAACTCCTATCTTCTCCTCTGTTCTACCTGTTCTACTGCTCACCTTTTTGTTGCTAGGAAAATCACAAACACCTTTGCCAGTATTCTTTCACATCTCTGCTACCTCATTCTCAGATCCACGGAGCTGCTCACAGCCACGCCTTCCCCATCTCCCCCCTCTGTTCCAGGCCCACAGAAAAACATTAATTGACCTTCTACGGAAGTCTTCAGCATGGCTGACTTTAGGACTTTCAGGAAAAGAGTCCCCATGAAAGACTTCAAAGTAGATAAACTTCCTTTTTTCATGTTGCCCTGTTGTACTTGGTCACAGGCTAAAAATATCAGCACTCCTAAGTTAGACACCCCCTTACTAGTTTTTCACAAAATATGTGAACAAGGCCTTTGGCATTGATCTGGGGCTTCACAGAGATGGCTACATTTCAAAGATAAAGAAGTTACCAACTGGGCTCCATGGTAAGAGCTGGAAGGGGGAAAAATAAAGGGAAAAAAAGCTCTCCTTCACCCAGGTGTCCTTGAAAAGTTAACTTGCCCAGAACAGAGGAATAAAACAGAAAAAAATCTGCTTTTTGTGAACTTCTGCAGGCTGTGAACTTCTGCGCCCCTTCCCTTATATGTTGGGTACAAAATTCTGAAACTACCTAAACGTGAGTTTCAGGAAATTAATTGATTATAACAGAAGTAATGCCCTCTGAATCCGGTTGCAAATAAAATGGAAAGTTTCCCTGTTTTTGGTAGTATCTTAGGTGCCGTGCCTTGTCCGTCTCTACAACAGTATAATTCTATAGACTTAAACATTGTTTATGTTTTCATGAAATTGTCAAGACGATGTGATTAAATGTGTAAAGGTGCAGATGTTTCCCAGAGTGCTTTATCATTATGCAGGTTCATTTGAAGTTCAAATAGGGGGGCATAAAACCCGGTTCCACTGAGAACATATATCCATCACTTTAGCCATCCTATTAGGAATAGGAGTTGCTGCAGGCGTGAGCACAAGAACCACTGCCTTGGTCCATGGGATACAACAAATGACACAATTAGAAGCAGCAATAGACCAAAACTTAAAGATATTAGAATCCTCCATCTTGGCTTTGCAGGAATCTTTAACCTCTCTCTCTGAAGTTATTTTACAGAAAAGGCGAGGGTTGAACCTCCTCTTCATGAAAGAAGGGGGCCTTTGTTCTGCATTGATGGAGAATGCTGTGTTTTTGCCGACCATACTGGAGTTGTAAAAAAATCTAGGAGTAAATTAAAAAGATGCCTTGAAGAGTGTCAATGAGAGAGAGAGGCCCAAAAAGTGTGGTTTGAGTCTTGGTTCACACAGTCCCCCTGGTTAACTACGCATTTATCAACCATGGACAGTTCAATAATAATCCTCATATTATTGCTAACTATAAAACCCTGTTTGCTCAACCGTGTAATTTCTTTTTTCCAAGCTCAAATTGGATGAGTTAAACTTATGGTAATACCCCACTAGCAAACATAGAATGTGACACCCCGCAATGATCACTTTTATGATTAAAAGTAGACAGAAGAAGAAGTGGGGAATGAAAGGTTAATTAAATAGGCACTTTTCACTTCCTTTTTTCCTGTATGCTTAACAAAACACTGTTGAAATCTTGAGAAATGTTTGCTAATCTTGTTCCCAGAATGTGCTGTCCCCAACTGACTAACTGCAGAATGTGCTCCCTCACTGGGTTGCATGCAAACTGACCACTCGCCCTTACCTATCAATAAACTTCCCTTTCTGCCGTCACCAAGGAAAGTGTATAAGCTCTGCTTAAGCTGTTCTAAGGGCTCTCTACTCTATTCAAGTGAGCTCTGAGCATCAGCATGCTGGACCCCCAATAAACACTGCGCTGTTGCATGAGATAGTCTCTTGGTGGTCTCTTCTTTCGACCTCATCCGACCTTTACTTGGATAATTAAATGTAGAAGAGAACATCCATTCAAAAAGGGATAGTCGGTAGGATTAGGAATATAGTTGGTAGGTTTAGGAAGAAGACTGTGTATAGGATTTGGAACAAAAGTTCCTTAGCAATAGGGTTTCGGTTAGAGAGTGAATGTAAATGTCAGCACATGTGAAGAGTCAGTCACAATGATGAACTGGAGAAAATATGTAGGAAATCAGATATCAATACACACATTATGAAATCAGGCAAAGTATAAAGTGAATGATAGGATTAGACATTAACAAGAAGGTTGAGTTTCAATGTATAATCTTAGGAAGAAACAAATATGTAGTCAGCAATATGATTGACATTTGAGATCATTAGGCAACCTGGACATGGATGTTTTTAGTAATCCAGGATCACTTTCCATTTAGGATTTGCTACAATCATAAGTTTGACCTTTGCATTTTGTGATCAGAATATTACAGTGATAAAATGTATATGTAGATCAGGTGACATGAGTATTTTTTCTAACATTTCTGGGAGCAATATTTTGAAGACGTATAAATTAGTGTTGGGGGTACACAGAGTTGTACCCTGTGTCTATGAATATAGAAGTAATGCATGAATTGACAATACTGTGAATAAATAATATAACTGTTTCCACTTTAAATCATGGATTGAATTGATATCTGAAAATATATAAGAAATCTTATATTGATATACAATCATTCATTCCAACGAGTTATGCATCTAATGGTAATATTAGGGTTAAGTTTTATCATGAAAGGTGTGTGAGTTTAGCTTCAAAAGTGATTATGGAAATGGAAAATTATGTGTTTGGAAAGAAGTCTCATGAAAAGACGAATCAAGAAACATAGAGGAATACATGTGTTCTGAAGCAGGAAGTGATTGTAAGTATAAAAAAACGTATAAATTTCCCTACTTGTGGATGAAATATATATCCTATGATGTGCAAAAACTGAAAAAAATAGTAATGTACCAGTGTTGAATGAAAATGAATGTCAAAATACATATCATGTCCCATAGGAATCTACTTGCATTGATGTTAAACTGGGTCAGTTACTGTAGAAACATTAGGATTTGAAAGGACCATTTACTAAAGTTAGTTTTCAGTACTAGGAATCAAATATATATTTCAGGTGGATGAATATATCTGAGCATAATCTTGTGAACATTTTATTATAAATCCACATTCATGACATGAATGAATTTAGGGAGTGTATATAAGACACATATATTTCATATTTTGAAAAATCAGGAGGGTGTAAAAAAAAAAAAATATATATATATATATATATATATATATATATATATATATATAACAGATACATTAAAAAGTAGCAATATATACATATATATGGGTATCAAAATTTATCTTGAAATATATATCATCCACAGATTAAAAAGTATTCATTTTAGTGAACATGGATTTATGTATAATGTTGTTCAACTAGGAACCTCACCCATAGGTGGAATTTTAAGATCCAAATGCGTTTAGGAGGAGTGATCTCTTCTCACAATTTGTATCTGCAAAGTTAGCCACCTCACAAAAATGTACGTGTGATACCAGGTAGGATTCTATATGTGCATATAAAAATACATGTGCTGAATAGGCTCCAGAGAAATGGAGACAGAAATTCAGAAATAAGTTAACATTAAAAAGAATGGAGAACTATTTCAATTAACAATTGACTATATTTTTAACACCTACCATTTATCATGCAAATAACAAGTCCAACTATACACCATGCCTCCTCTGAACTGCTTGTGTTTCTATAATGTTTCGGTTACTTTCCTCCATTATATTAGGATTAGAAATCAGAGTCTAGTAGGGTGTGAGTTAGTGTCAGGGAATCAGTATATTGAATGGAAAATAGAAAAATGAATCCAAATGTGTATGCAAATATGTGGTACACAAAAATCTTCCCACTCTCATCAAGAACAGCACCTAGATATCACCTACGCCCCAAGTAACACACAATTAGAGGAGAAGAGTTAGAAAATCCATGACTACATATCTGGAATGGAATACGATCAGGAGTTCACAACCTTGGAAGTGGTAGAGGAGTTTCCAAAGGTAAGGGACAGGGTAAACACTCCACAAACATGGACCTCTGCCTGCCTAAAGACTTCTTGAGAAACTGTCTCTGAGGTTGGGCACTTAAAACATATGTTGTTGTCAGGAGCTTTAGCTTCCTTTCTAGGGAGACCATCAAAGCTGGGTCTTCATCTCTGTGACCTTGTGGATATGGTTTCTTATTTTCCAATGAACATGAGGCAGCAGTGCTGAATTCTGTCTTTGTAGGTAAACTGTGGCCACGGGGTCTAAGTGTATCCACATGTTGGCTGTGTATCCATTTGGTCATCCTCCACATTTCGTCGTGATTCTTGGTGCTGCACTGGGAATTTAATATTTGCTTCATGGAATACAAGGAGCTCAACTGGAACACAGTGCTGGAGGGAGTTCTGTCATGTGTGGTGGGTCAGGGTCAGCAGGAGAATGCACCAACCAGGTTTGTATCCCACACAATTTGTCCCCTTGACCATAATAACCTGATTGTTAAGATTTCCCTTAAACCTCTACTTATAAAAAGATGCCTTTACATATAAGGGTCTGCTGGATGCACCATGTCAGCCACAAGCCATTTGGAAGTCAAAGGCAGATCCACAAGGCCCCACGACAGAAGTTTTATCACAAAACTGCACATCTCTGCTGTAGGCCCACTAATCAGCAGGCTTGAACTTACTGGCATCTCTGTTCTACACCATTTTCATGAAACCCAGTCAATCAAGGAACTGTCTGATACACTCATCGTCAGCAACAGTGTATCCAAAGGTTCTCCTGTGCAACCTGGTCAAGGGAATTTTAAGAATTTCATGGTATTTATCTAGCCATTATTCAAGCATGAGGTTGGAGGCACTGTGGGTTTCAATTTTTTCAGGAAACATTAAATGGTGAGGAAGCTCATTTCAATGAAACCTCTGGAAAACTCACAGGCAAGTCTTCCCAAGGAGTGGCCAAAAGGTCACCGAAATCCAGGACTATTGAGGTCTACAATGTGAGGTCCATGTGTGTTTTGACGCTCAAGTATGCCTGCCATGTGTTTTAGAAAAAATCATGTGATATCCAGGCTGTGATTCTCAGTGCTCTGTGGAAAGCCACCCTGGACCTAGATCTCAGTTTTTAAGGGCGACTCTCATGTGTGGCCTGCGAAAATCCCAACACAATTCATGGCAATACTTCTCTGAGTTCAGTTCCAGAACTCAGTCTCCAAGTCCCCTTGAACTCAAACCAGAGTTCAAGACCAGTTGGACCCATTCATTTCTTCCAACCGCCACACAAATGACCAAAATTAAAACCTAAACACTCCCACAAGGCCCTCATGTTCTCCATATAGACACTCATCATAACCTCTGGCTGAATTTTTCCATGAGGGGCACAGCCCAAGACAGTGACCAAAATGAGCACCTTTGGCCCTCATTTGCCTAAAGTCAGGGTGGCCTGGACACCATTCCTGTGAACCAGGAGTGATTAAATAGACCTGCCGTTAATACTGCTCTGCTTCTCCATTTTGAGGCCTACTGAATGTCAGGTATAGATTCTTTATGTGGTTTGGAGTCATGAGAAAACCCAAGCACTTCTGCAGGGCTTTGAAGAACTCATTTGACCCAAAGGATCCCTATTCTCACTTGATGGAGTCAGGAACATCACAGAAGAAGGCTAGAGACTTCATCCACAATGACTGATCTTTTTGCCATTTTGGTTTTGGATGCACACATGGGATCTTTCTTTAGATCCATCAGGTGCTGAGAATCTAAGCTGGAGCCTCACACAGGGCCAAGTGGCTGATTCAGACACCTCCCTTTCCAAAGCAATTATGCCAAGAGCCACAGGTGATCCTCATTCATTTCCATTTGATAACTGTTTTTTTCAGTCTTCACAAAGGGGTGGCCAGAGGCAAATACCTTCCTGACATTCAGGGCAACAGAACAAAATGTAAGCAAAAGGCCCAAAGCAGGGTATCTCCACTGAGAGTTTCCTAGCCACACTGATATCTGAGTTTTTTGAGATGTTCGCCATGCCAATTCCTTCAGCTATTCAGTACATGGTCATGTCACAGTGATTGGAGGTGGTACATATCATGGATAAAAAACAATGAGCATATTCTGGCTAGTGGCCAGAATTCTGGAAGAAAACAGGAACTTAGGAAGGTTGTAGGTGTTTCCCATTGGTAAGGCAAGCCGCAGTCCTTTCATAAATTGGACTGGTTGATTGCTGGGAGGCATTCTACTACACAGGACATATTCATTGATGCATTCTCTTTTCTAATGTCTACAACCACGGACACAGTGGCATACACAGAAATAGAAACACTCACCATGTCAAATGACTTATTTGAAACAGTCCATTCCAAAAGAAATAAATCACGTTTTTTCTACCTATTCTCAGAACATGAGACAAAACCACAAACTGACATCCACACACCCAGGCACCTCCTTCCCCCAAGTAGGTCTGTGACTCTTCTAAGTGTCCTCTGACTGGTAGGCCATACGATGTTCCTCTGAAATGGCCTTTCCTGTCTCAGATCTGGTGTCATTCACCAACTCTGTGAAGTTGTCAGGAGGCAGTGGTGAGCCAATTCCAGTCTTGTCAGGAAAGGCCCCTCTTCAGAGCTTTCTTGGAATTTGGCCACCTTCACATGAAGAGGTACCTAGAAAGACTGATTCTATCCTTGGTAAATCCAAACAAGTGAGACCACTGGGACTTGGACGGGTAATGGCTTTGGGTGCCTGGCTTCCTGGATCCCAAATTCAGAGAATTCCATCACCAAGGAAGTAGGTGAGGTCACTTCCTTCAGGAACTGAATGAGGTCACTGACTTCGCCACCAATATGTCCTAACAGTTGCTTCCTAGGTTCTCATAAGATGTAGGCGGCCCCTACTTCTTGTGACACATTAACAAATTAGAATGGTATAGAAACCATAGGCACCAGGGAACAGCTCTCCACAAAGGCCTGGTTTGATCCGACTTCTCTACATTAAGAAGAGAGAGGCTGATTCAGAAACATCCCTTCATCCTGACTAGGTTGTTTGCGATGGAAGATGACTTTTCCTCTCTCAGGTCCTAAATAGCTGCCTAAATCTTCTCCATCGATCATTTCTGCATGGACTTTTGAGGTTCTCAGCAGGTGGAAGATCCCCTACCTTCCTGTATTGTAAGACCAACTCGGTCCCTCCTCTTCTGTAACGTTAGATTGACGGAACATTGTATGGTTAGGGTTAATAGCATGTTCGATTTTGGTTAGGAATCATTCTGCTGGATGAATAATGGTTTGGGAACCTCTGATACTTATAAGAATATAGACGTGAAATATAAGTACGAAAAAAGAAATCTAGGTAAGATTTGAAGCCCAGAAGGGCATTTGGCGATTGATTGGCATACTAAGCTTGAATTATGTTCTGCACCGAGGTCTCAGATAAATTCATTTACAATGGCATAGGTTGCTGTACCTCAGATGACTGAATTTAGAAGAGATCATCCAGTCCAAACGGGATAGTCCATAGGATTAGGAAGATTGTCTGTAGGATTAGGAAGAAGAGTGAGTCTAGGAGTTGGACCAAAAGTTCTTTAGCAATAGGGTTTCAGTTAGAGAGTGAATGTAAATGTCAGCACATGTGAAGAGTCAGTCACAATGATGAACTGGGGAAAATATGTAGGAAAGAGAGTAAATATGTATCAATAGAGACATTAGGAAATCAGGCAACGTATAAAGTGAGTGATAGGATTAGATATTTTCAACAGGGTTGAGGTTGAATATATAATCTTAGGAAGAAACAATTATTTAGTCACCAATAGGATTGACATTTGAGCGCATTAGGGAACCTAGACATGGAGGTTTTTAGTAATCCATGCTCACTTTAAATTTAGGCTTTAGTACAATCATAAGTATGACCTTTGCATTTTGTGTCAAGAATATTACTGTGGTAAAATATATATGTAGATCAGATGACATGAGTATTTCTTCCACCAATATGAGGAGCAATATTTTGAAAACTTATAAATTAGTATTGCGGATAAAATAGGCGTACCCTGTGTTGATGAATAAGAGATGATGCATGAATAGACCATATTGTGAATAAATTATATAACTGGTTCCAACTTTAAATAATGCATTGAAATTATATTTGAAAATATATAGTAAATCTTATATTGATATATATACATTCATTCCAACCAGTTATACATCTAATGGTAATATTAGGGTTACGGTTTATCATGAAGAGTGTGTGAGTTTTGCTTCAAAAATGAGTATAGAATCGAAAATAATGTTTTTAGAAAGAAGTCTAGTGAAAAGACCACTTAAGAATCATAGAGGAATACAAGTTTTCTGAAAGAGGAAGTGATTGAAAGTGAACCACATGCCTATAAATTTGTGAATTTGTGGATGAAAGGATATATCCTATGATGTCCATAAACTGAAGAAATAGTAATGTACCAGTGTGGAATAAAAATGAACTTAAAAATACATATCATGTCCCATAGGAATCTAACTGCATTGATGTTAAACTTGGTCAGTTACTATAGAAATATTAGGATATATAAGGACCATTCACTGAAATTAGTTTTCAGTACTAGGAAACAAATATGTATGTCAGGTGGTTGAATATTTCTGAGAATAATCTGTTGAGAGCCACAGCCAAAGGAGCCCCAGCAAACTTGCAGCTGCCAGCAAACTTCCATCTGCCGGCTGATGATGGGCTCACAGCGGCCACAGCATCATCTAGCTGATTTGCTTCTCTGTGGTGATGCTCATTGAGATGCTCAATGAGCGGTTTCCCCGACCTTTCAGACTGCCAGCGGATGATTGGCTCACAGCGGCCCCAGCAACATCTAGCTGATTGGCTCCCCTGTGGTGATGCACATTGGGCTGGTTCCCTGCCCTTTCAGACCATGGAACTGCTCATTGGGGGACTTTTTGGCTTCGCCCACGTGACCCAGCCAATCGGCCTCAAGAGGAGGAGACTTGTGTTTGAGGGAGAGGCTTGTGGGAAGCCTGTGGTGGCAGTTGGGCTCTGACGGCTTTTCCTGAGGAGCTGTTTTGTTTGGTGTCATCTTGTTGGGTTGTATTATAGTAGAAATACGGGATCAGAAATTAGTAAAAAGAAAAAAAAAACTGAAACAGTGTTCAGTAAATTGTTAGAGGAAGGAGGCATCTCAGTAAAATCAAGAAAAGTCAGGGCATACGTTGATACAATACAAAAATGTAGCCCATGGCTTTTTCAGGAGGAGTTGTTAAATATATCACAATGGAACCATCATGGTGAAGATTTAAAAAGAATAGGAAAGAAAAGCCCAGGGACTCTGCCAGTTGGCACATTGCAATTGTGGACGTTTGTACCTTGTTTGCTTAGTGGAAAGCATTCAGTTCAGACAATGGTAGAGGAAGGAGAAGACATATTGATTCAAGTAAAACAGAAGGTCTCTCTAGTTAGTCAGACAGAGGAAAAAAATCAAGTAAAAGAGAAGGCCTTTCAAGCCAGTCAGACAGAGGAAGAAAGTGTAAAACAGAAAAAACCATCAGGGGGAAAGTTACAACAGGAGACTACTACTAACACCTTTCTATCACCAGAGGGTGTAAGTGTCCAACCAACAGCACAACCTCTACAGGAGACTGCTACTAACACCTTTCTATCACCAGAGGAAGTAAGTGTCCAACTAACAAGGCCACCTCCATATGCTGGGAGGCCCCCAACCCCCACAGTTGATAGTTGGAATCCTGAGACAAGATCTCAAATATTAACATGCCCAGTATTTGAGGCAGGAGGGCAGTGAGATTACCATGCTTTAAATTTCAAAACAGTGAAGCAGCTAATAGAGGCTGTAACAACCTATGGTCCTCAAGCACCCTTCACTGTAAGCATTATCAAATCCATTAACAACATGAACATGAAGCCAGCAGATTGGGCTAATATGTGTAAAGCTGTGCTAAATGGAGGAAATACCTGTTATGGAAGATTGCCAATGAGGAATTTTGCAAGGAGACGGCTAGGCAAAATGCAGCAGCTAGTTATCCTCAGAGAAATCTAGATATATTGTTAGGAAAGGGACCTTATGAGGATCAGCAGCAGCAATGTGCATATGATCCTGGTGTATATGCACAGATTGCTATAGATGCAATTAAGGCATGGAAGACTTTTCAAGGAAATGGAGGTTTACAAGGTCAGTTATCTAAGGTAATACAAGGAGCTAATGAACCTTATGCTGAATTTGTAGATAGGCTTATTCAAACAGCTACCAGAGTTTTTGGAAATACATAACAAGCAATGCCATTACTAAAACAACTGGCTTATGAGCAAGCGAATCGTTGGTGCAAAGATATCATTAGACCATGGAAACATGAAGATTTAAACACATATATTGAATTATGTAGAGACATTAAAGAACAAGAGCAAGTCGTGGAAGCTGCAGTAAAACAGGCTTTAGATGCCAGAGACATTAATGAACAAGGGCAAATTGTGGCAGCTGCAGTAAAACAGGCTTTAGATGCCAGGCCAAGAACATGCTACAATTGTGAAAAAACAGGACATTTTAAAAGGAATTGTCCCATAGGAGGAGGGTTTAACAAAACTAGGTATCAAAGGAGTAGAATACCAGGTATTTGTCCACGATGCCGTAGAGGGAGACTTTGGGCTAATGAATGCTGTTCTCAAACCACCATAGAGGGTACACCATTATCAAAAAACGAACAAGGACCAGGTGTTTATCCACAATATCGTGGACAAAAACATGGAGCTTCATTGCCAAAAAATGGACAAGGGGGCTCAATTCTCCGGGGCCCAAAACCACAAATATACGCAGCACTGGAGAAACCCATCAACCACATCACGGTAGTGCCCAGGACACATTGTCCATCAGATCCCTCATCAGACAAACCAGAGGGAGCGCAGGGTTAGACATCTGTGCCTCTGCCAGAGCAGTACTAACTGCAGAGATAGGAGTTCAATTCATTTCCACAGGGGTAAAAGGACCTCTTCCCAAAGGAACAGTAGGCTTATTATTGGGACGCAGCTCTTCTACTCTAAAAGGACTTATGATAAGTCCTGGGGTAATTGATCTCGACTATGAAGGTGAAATAAAAATTATAGCCAGTTCTCCAAAGGGTATATCAGTAATTTCACCAGGAGATAGAATAGCACAGTTACTAATAATACCCAGCCTACGTGAAAAATTTTCCAGTCGTACTGTAGAAAGAGGTTCCAAGTGATTAGGCTCCACAGGTGTAGATTGGGCTATGCTTTCTTTAAATTTAGATTCTGGCCCCATGCTAAAACTAAATATTCAAGGGCATGAATTTAATGGGCTACTGGATACAGACGCAGACCTTAGCATCATCTCTCGTCAAGAATGGCCAAAACATTGGCCGTTACAACAAGCCACTCAAACGCTTCGAGGCCTAGGAGTAGCGTATAATCCCCATAGAAGTGCAATGGTATTAGATTGGAAGGATCCTGAAGGATGTGAAGGAACTCTACAGCCATATGTATTGGATCATCTTCCCGTAAATTTATGGGGACGAGATAGTCTCCTGGACTCATTGATATTTTTTTTCGGATTCGGTATTGCCAGTCAATCGGGTTTTGCCGGCTCCTCAGTCCTGGTCTCAGTGTTGGACGTCCATTGCCTGTCTTCATTGCCTTGTCTTGTCTGTGTCATGTTTCATTGCTTTATCTGTTTGTGTATCTTTCATTATGGGACAGAGCACTTCAATGCCTCTGTCCCTGATACTTGATCACTGGACCAAAGTCCGCTTAAGGGCTCAGAATCTTTGTTTTTCAGTAAAGCGCCGGATGTTGCAGACTCTCTGTGCTTCAGAATGGCCCACCTTTGGATTTGGATTACCCCTAGAAGGATCTTTCTACTTCCCACTAATTTAAAAAAGTCAGAGATATTGTCTTTCAGCCGGTGCTACATAGCCATCTGGATCAACAACCATATATCTTAACTCGGCGGGAACTCTGCATATCTCCTCCTCCATGGGTGAAGCCTTTCCTTGTCACTGCCCCCACTCTGACTCCTTCCCCCAGGAACACTCAAATCCTCTGATCCTCCTCCTCCTACACCCTCTGTTCTCCCTGAGTCACCAGATTTCACTCTACTGGAGTCTCCTTCCCCTCCTTATCCCCTGCCCTTGTCCCCCAAAATCCAACACCCTCTAAGTGATTCCCCTGCTGCTGACTCAGCCTCTCCTCCATTGGAGGAAGCTATGCCGGCCCAGCGCCCTCCAGATAATTCCTTTGCGGCACACACAGCACCTCTTCCCTTCGAGGAAGCTGTACCATCTAAAGGAACTCGCTGGCCGTGAATGATTGAAAACCCTGGAACTCTTGGGATGCTCCCCCTCCATCCCTATGGGCCAATGATTGACGATGGCCACGGGGAAAAAATGCAAGCCTACCAGTATTAGCCTTTCTCCTCGTCAGACCTATATAACTTAAAAAAATTATAATCCCCCTTTTTCTGAGGACCCCACCAGGCTCTGAGGTCTGGTTGAGTCATTGATGTTTTCACACCAGCCTACTTCGGATGACTGCCAAAAACTCCTAGCGATTCTCTTCATGACAGAGGAACAACAGTGAATCCTCCAGGAAGCTAGAAAAAAAATCCCTCAAACAAGATCTGCGTCCGACACAACTTCCCAAGATAATCAAAGGCGGCTTTCCCTTGAACCCACCCAACTGAGACCCCAAAATCTTTGAAGGTAGCGAGCATCTGTTCCCTTATCACCGGGCTCTAATAGTGTGTCTCCAAGCAGCCGCTAGCGACAAAGTAATTTGGCCAAGGTAAGAGAGATTATTCAAGGGCCTGATGATTCTCCCACTATGTTTCTAGAGAGAATTATGGAGGCATATTGGAGATATACTCCTTTTGATCCTCAGGCAGAGAATCAAAGGCATCTGTCACGATGGCCTTTATTTGGCAAACTGGCTTGGATATTAAAACAAAGTTACAAAGCTAGATTGATTACAAGATATGACTTTCAGAGATTTAGTCAGAGAAGCCAAGAACGTATACTATAAGAGAGAAACTGAGGAAGAGAAGGGAGCAAGGGGAGGATAAAAGAAACAAAAGGCAGACTAAGGCGTTGACTAAGGTCCTGGTCACAAAAACAAATAGGCCAGAAATTAAGAAACAGGTAGACAAGAAGGGATAACATTGGCCCATGCCAGAGGCCACCCTGGCCTCAGATCAATGTGCCTACTCTAAAGAAAAAAGGACACTGGGCCAAAATTGCCGTAAAAAGCGACAGCCACACCAGCCAGCCATTCTGACTCTGTAGGATGACTAAGAAAGTCGGGGCTCAGATTCCCTCCCCAAGCTCAAGGTAACTTTTGAAGTGTTTCAAAAGTGATTATGGAAATCGAAAATAATGTGTTAGGAAAGAAGTCTCATGAAAAGATCAGTCAAGAAACATGGATGAATACATGTGTTCTGAAGCACGAAGTGAATGAAAGTCAGACAAATGCGTATAAATTTGCTAACTTGTGGATGAAATATATATCCTATGATGTGCATAAAGTGAATAAATAGTAATGTAGAAGTGTTGAATAAAATTGAACATCAAAATACACATCATGTCCCATAGTAATCTACTTGAATTGATGTTAAACAGGGTCAGTTACTGTAGAAATGTTAGGATATGTTTGCACCATTCAAAGAAGTTAGTTTTCAGTACTAGGAAACAAATATGTATTTCAGGTGGATGAATATTACTGAGAATAATCTTGTGAAAAGTTGATTAAAAATCCAAATACATCAATATGAATGAATTTAGGGAGTGCATAATAAGACACATGTTTTATATATATATATATATATATATATATATATATATATATATATATATATATATATAAAATAGCAATATATATGCCAATTGAAATTCATCATGAAATATATATCATCATCATATCCAAAAATATTCATTTTAATGAATATGGATTTTTATATAAGTTTGTTCAAATAGGAAGCTCACCCATGGGTTGAATTTTCAGTTCCAACATTGTTAAGGAGGAGTGATCACTTCTCACAATTTGTATGTGCCATGTCAGCCACCTCACGAGAATGTACGTGTGACACCAGGTAGGATTCTATATGTGCATATTAAAACACATGTGCTGAATAGGCTACTGAGAAAGGAAGACAGTAATTCATATATTTGTTAACTTTAAAAACACATGTAGAACTATTTCAATTAAAAATTGACTAGATTTATAACTCCTACCCTATATATTTCAAAAGGCATGTCCAACTATACACCATGCCTCCTCTGAAATGCTTGTATTTCTATTCTGTTTGGGTTATGTTTCTCCATCATATTAGGATTAGTAGTCAGAGTCTTGTAGGGAATAGGTTAGTGTCAGGGATTTAGTATTTCAAATATATGCTGCACAAAAATCTTCCCACTCTCATTCAGAACAATGCCTAGACATTACCCTCGTCCCAAGTAAGACACAATTAGAGGAGAAGAGTTAAAAATTCTGTGAATACATATCTGGAAATGAATATTCTCATGAGTTCACAACCTTGGAGGTCGTAGAGGAGTTTCCAAAAGTATGGGACAGGGTAAGCACTCCACAAACATGGAGCTCTGCTGCCCTAAAGACTTCTTGAGAAACTGCCTCTGAGGTTGGGCACTTGAAATATATGTTTTCGTAAGGAGCTTTCTTTGTACTGAGACCATCAAAGCTGGGTGTGCATCTATGCGACCTGGAGGACATGGTTTCATATTTTCCAATGAACATGAGGCAGCAGTGCTGAATTCTCTCTATGTAGGTAAACTGTGTCCACTGGGGCCTAAGTGTCTCTGTGTGTGGACTGTGAAGCCATTTGGTCATCCTCTACTTTTCCTGGTGTTTCTTGCTGCTGCACTGGGAGTTTGGTATTTGCTTATGAAGTAAAAAAAGATCACCTGGGACACAGTGCTTGAGGGAGTTCTGTCACGTGTGGTGGGTCAGGGTCTGCAAGAGAATATACCAACAATGCTTCTATTCCACAAAGCTTTTCCCCTTGACCATAGCAACATAATTCTCAACATTTTCCTGAAACCTCTCTATATAACAAGATGCCGTTACATATAAGGGTCTGGTGGTTGTACCATGTCAGTCACAAGGCATTTCGGAGCCAATGGAAGATCAACATGGCCCCACCACAGATGTTTCATCACACACCCCCCCTCCACTGCTCTAGGCCCACTACTCAGCAGGCTCCAATTTACTGGCATCTCTGTTCTACACCATTTTGATGAAACCTAGTCAATCAAGGTGCTGTCTGGTATACTCATGATCAGCAACCGGTTTTCCAAATTTTCTACAGTTCCACCTGGTCATGGAAATTTCAATAATTTTATTGTATTTATCTAGCCATTTTTCACGGATGAAGTTGGAGGCACTGTGGATTTCACTTCGTACAGGAACCATTAAATGATGAGAAACCTCATTTCAATGAAAGCTCTGTAGAACTGTTACAGACAAGGCTTCCCAGGGAGTGGCCAAAATGTCACATAAAATCAGACCCATTGAGGTCTACAATGTGAGGTCCATGTGTGTTTTGACTGTCACCCGTGCCTGCCAAGTCTTTCAGAAAAAAAAAAAAATCATGTGTTATCCTGGCTGAGATTCCCAGTGCTCTGTGGAAAGCCACCCTGGGCCTAGATCTCAGTTTCCAAGGGAGACTCTCATGCGTGCCTTCCTAGAATCCCAACACAATACATGGCACAAGTTCTCTGAGATCAGATCCAGAATGCACTCTCTAAGTGTAATCACACCAGAGTTCAAGCCCATGTGGACCCAGGCATCTCCTTTAACTGCCACACAATGACCACAATTAAAACCAAAACACTCCCACATGGCCCTCATCTGTTTCCATATAGATACTCATCATAACCTCTGGCTGGAGGTTTCCATGAGGGGCGCAGTCCAAGACAGTGTCCAAAATAAGCTCCCTTGCCCCTCATTTGCCTAAAGTCAGGGTGGCCTGGACATACTTCCTGTGAACCAGGAGTGATCAAATAGGCATGCCGTTAATACTGCACCGCTTCTTCAATTTGAGGCCTACTAAGATAGAGGTATAGATTGTTTATGTGAATTAGAGTCATGAGAAAACCCAAGCACCTCTGCAGGGCTTTGAAGAACTCAATTGACAAAAAGGATCCCTATTCTCACTTGATAGAGGTCAGGAACCTCACAGAGGAAAGCGAGACTTTATCCACAATGACTGGTCTATTTGCCATTTTGGTTTTAGATGCACACATGGCATCTTTCTTTAGATCCATCTGGTGCTGAGAATCTAAGCCACAAACTCACACAGGGCCAAGATGCTAATTCAGACACATCCCTTTCCAAAGCAATTAAGCAAAGAGCCACAGGTGATGCCCATTCATTTCCACTTGAAAACGGTTTACTTCAGGCTTCACAAAGGGGTGGCCAGAGCAAGAACTTCCTGATATTCAGTTCAACAGAACAATATATAAGCAAAATGCCCAAAGCAGGGTTTTTCCACTGAGAATTTCCTGGTCACACTGATATCTGAGTTTTTTGAGATGCTCGCCATTCCCTTCAGCTATCCTGTACATGACCATGTCACAGAGCTTGGAGGTGGTACATATGTTAGACACAAAACCATGAGCCTATCCTGGAGAGTGAACAGAATTCATGAAGAAACCTGGAAATTAGGAATGTAGTAGGTCATGCCCATCTTTAAGTAAAGCCGCAATCCATTCATAAATTGGGCAGGATGAAATGGGAAGCTTTCTACTAGACAGGACACATCCATTGATGCACTCTCTTTTCTAATGTCTACAACCACGGACACCATGGGATACACAGACATAGAATCACTCGCCTTTTCAAACGACTTACGAGAAACAGTTCACTCCAAACCATACAAACCACCTTTCCTTCCTATTCTCACAACATGAGACAAAATCACAAACTCACAACCACACCCACAAAGGCACCTCCTTACCCTAAGTAGGTCTGTGACTCTATGGAGTGTCCTCTGACTGGTGGGCCACACAATGTTCCCCCGAAATGTCCTGTCCTGTCTCAAATATGGTCTCCTTGGCCAACTCTATGAAGTTGTCAGGAGCCAGCAGTGGGCCACTACCTGCTTTTTCAGGAAAGGCCCCTCTTCAGAGCTGTCCTGGCATTCGGCCATTCTAACATCAGTAGGTACAAAGAAAGACTGACTCTGTCCTTGGTAATTCCAAACAAGTGAACCCACTGGGACTGGTACTGGGACTGGCTCTGTGTGCCTGGCTTCCAGGATCCCAAGTTCAGAGAGTTCCATCACCAAGGGAGTAAGGTGAGGTCACTTCCTTCAGGAACTGAATTAATTCACTGCCTTGGCAACCACTTTATCCTAACAGTTGCTTCCAAGTGTCTCATTAAATGGAGGCTTCCCCTACTTCCTGTGAAACATTCACAAGTTAGAATGGTATATCAACCATAGGAACCCGGTAATAGCTCTCCACACAGGCCTGGTTTGGTCCATCTCCTCTACATTGAGAAGAGAGGTTCTGATTCAGACACATCCCGTCATCCTGACCAGGTATTTTGCCATGGAAGATTACTTTTGCTTTCTCAGGTCCTCCATAGCTGACTACATATTCTCCAGGGATCATTTCTGCATTGAACTTGTGGTTCTAAACAGGTGAAAGATCCCCTACATTCCTGTATTGTAAGACCAACTCTGTCCCTGATCTTCATTAAATTTACATTGAGGGAACAGTGTATTGTTAGGGTTAATAAAATGTTTGATTTGGGTTAGAAATCATTCTGCTGGATGTATAATGGTACTGGGAACCTGGGATATTTTTAAAAATATAGAGGTGAAATATATAAATGAAAAAAGGAAGTCTAGGTAATTTTGAAGCCCAGAGAGGCAATGGGCCCTTCATTGGGATACTTAGCTTTGATTTATGTTGTGCACAGATATCTCAGATAAATCGATATGCAATGGCATAGGACCTTGTACCTTGGATGATTAAAATTCGAAGAGAACATCCAGTCAAAAAGGGATAGTCGGTAGGATTAGATAGATATTCGGTAGGTTAACAAAGAGTGAGTACAGGATTTGGAACAAAAGTTCTTTAGCAATAGGGTTTGGGTTAAAGTGTGAAAGTAAATATCAGCACACTTGAAGGGTCAGTCACAATGATGAACAGGGGAAATATGTAGGAAAGCACATATCAATAGAGATATTACAAAATCAACAAGTGGGCCAAGGACCTGAACAGACACTTCTCAGAAGAAGACATACAATCAATTAATAAGTACATGAAAAAATTCTCACCTTCTCTAGCAGTCAGAGAAATGCAAATCAAAACCACCCTAAGATACCATCTCACTCCAGTAAGATTGGCAGCCATTAGGATGTCAAACAATAATAAGTGGTGGCAAGGATGTGGGGAAAAGGGTACACTTGTACTTTGCTGGTGGGACTGCAAAATGGTGCGGCCATTATGGAAAGCAGTATGGAGATTCCTGGAAAAGCTGGGAATGGAACCACCATTTGACCCAGCTATTGCCCTCCTTGGACTATTCCCTGAGGACCATAAAAGAGAATGCTATAGGGATACTGCCACATCAATGATCATAGCAGCACAATTCACAATAGCCAGACTGTGGAACCAACCTAGATGCCCTTCAATAGATGAATGGATAAAAAAAAAATGTGGCATCTATACACAATGGAGTATTATGCAGCACTAAAAATGACAAAATCATGGAATTTGCAGGGAAATGGATGGCATTAGAGCAGATTATGCTAAGTGAAGCTAGCCAATCCTTAAAAAACAAATGCCAAATGTCTTCTTTGATTTAAGGAGAGCAACTAAGAACTGAACAGAGGGAAAGAGCATGAGGAAAATATTAACATTAAACTGAGACAAGTGATGGGAGGGAAAGGGAGAGAGAAGGGAAATTGCATGGAAACGGAAGGAAACCCTCATCGTTATACGAAATCACATATACAAGGTTGTGAGGGGAAGGGGGGGGAAGGGAGAGAACGGAACAATAACAGATGAGGTAGAGAGGGAAAATGAAAGGGGAGGGGAGGGGGGATAGTAGGGGATAGGAAAGTCAGCAGAATACAACAGTCACTAATATGGCATTATGTAAACATTGTGAATGTGTAACTGATGTGATTCTGCAATCTGTATTTGGGGTAAAAATGGAAATGCATAACTCACCTGAATCAAATTTATGAAAGATGAAAAAAATAAAAATTTTAAAAAGTACTAAATTGGCTCATCCTAACATTAAAAAAAGAGATATTACAAAATCAGGCAAAGTATAAAGTGAGTGATATGATTAGATATTTTCAACAGGGTGGATTTTGAATATATAATCTTAGGAAGAAACAAATATGTAGTCACCAATAGGATTGATATTTGAGAGCATTAGGCAACCTGAACATGGAAGTAATCCATGTTCACTTTCCATTTAGGCTTTAGTACAATAATAAGTGTGAACTTTGCATTTTGTGTCCAGAATATTACTGTGATAAAATGTATATGTAGATTAGGTGACATCAGTATTTCTTTCACCATTTCTGTGAGTAATATTTTGAAGACATATACATAAGTATTGGTTGTACAAAAAGCTGTACCCTGTGTCTATGTATATACAGATAATGCATGAATAGACCATACTGTGAATAAATAGTATAGCTGGTTCCACTTTAAATAATGGATTGAATTCATATTCACAAAGAGGTGGTCTGAGGCAAAAACCTTCCTGAAATTCAGGGCAACAGAACAATAGGTAAACAAAACGCACAAAGCAGGGTTTCTCCACTGAGACTTTCCTGGTCACACTGATATCTGAGTTTTCCTAGATGCTCGCCTTTCCCTTCAGCTATCCAGTACATAGCCATATCACATAGCTTTGAAGTAGTACATATCTTGGTCACAAAACAATGAGGCAATTCTGGAGAGTGTCCAGAATTCCGGATGTAAACAGAAACTTTGGAAGATAGCAGGTTTTGCCCTTCAATAAGGAAAGCCGCATTCCATTAATAAATCGGGCAGGATGAATGTTGCGAAGCTTTCTCCTAGACAGGACACATCCATTGATGCATTTTCTTTTCTAATGTCTACAACCACGGACAGAGTGGGATACACAGACATAGAAGCACTTGCCTTGTCAAAGGACTTACTAGAAACAGTCCACGCCAATTCAAACAAACAGCCTTTCTTACATCTTCTCAGAACATGAGAAAAAAACCATACACACACCTACACCCACAAAGGTACCTCCTTTGTGGAGTGTCCTCTGAATGGTGGACCATACTATATTCGCCAAAAATGGCCTGTTGTATCTCAAATCTGGTCTCCTTGGCCAACTCTGTGCAGTTGTCAGGAGCCAGCGGTGAACCAATACCTGCTTTCTCAGGAAAGGCCTTTCTTCAGAGCTTTCCTGGCATTTGGCCATCCTCACATCTGTTGGTACTAAGAAAGACTGACTCTGTCCTTGGTAAATTGAAACAAGTGAGACCACAGGGACTGGGACTGCAACTGGCTCTGGGTGCCTCTCTTCCTGGATCCCAAGTTCAGAGAGTTCCATCACCAAGGAAGTGAAGTGAGGTTACTTCCTTCAGGAACTGAATGAGGTCACTGCCTTGGCAACCTCTTTGTCCTAACAGTTACTTCTAAGGGTCCCATGAGATGGAGTCTGTCCCTACTTTCTGTCACACTTTCACAAGTTAGAATGGTATATCAACCATTGGCACCTGGGAAGAGCTCTCCACACAGGCCTGATTTGGTCCATCTTCTCTACATTTAGAAGATAGAGGTTGATTCAGACACATCCATTCATCCTGATCAGGTTGTTTACCATAAAAGATGACTTTTCCTCTCTCAGGTCCTTCATAGCTGCCTACATCTTCTCCAGGGATCATTTCTGCATGGACCTTTGATGTTCTCAGAAGGTGGAAGATCCCCTACATTCCTGTATTGTAAGACTAACTCTGTCCCTCCTCTTTTGTAAAGTTAGATTGAGGGAAGAGTGTATGTTTAGGGTTAAAAACATGTTTGATTTGGGTTAGGAATCTCTCTGCCGAATGAATAATGGTATTGGGAACCTGTGATATTTACAAGAATATATAGGTGAAATGTAAGTATGAAAACAGAAATCTAGGTAAGAATCGAAGTCAGAAGGGCATTGGGTCCTTGAGTGGGATTCTTAGGTTTGAATTATGTTCTGCATATATGTCTCCGATAAATTGAAATACAATGGTTTAGGACCTTATACCTTGGATGATTAATTGTCGAAGAGAACATCGAGTCAAAAAGCAATAATCAGTAAGATTAGGAAGATAGTCAGTAGGTTTAGAAATAAAAGTGAGTATAGGATTTAGACCAAAATTTCTTTAGCAATAGGGTCTCGGGTAGACATTGAATGTAAATGTCAGCATATGTGAAGTGTCAGACACAATGATGAACTGCGGAATATATGTAGGAAAGCAGATATCAATAGAGATATAAGGAAATCAGCCAAAGTATAAACTGAGTGATAGAATTAGACATTTTCAACAGCCTTGAAGTTGAATATATAATCTTAGAAAGAAACAAATATGTAGTCACCAATAGGATTTACATTTGAGAGCATTAGGCAACCTGGACATGGTTGTTTTTAGTAATTCATGCTCACTTTCCATTTAGGCTTTGATACAATCATGAGTGTGACCTTTGTTTTTTGTGTCCTGAATATTACTGTGATAAAAAAAAGAAATATATATATATATATATATATATATATATATATATATATATATATATATATACACACACACACACACACACACACACACACACACATATATAGATAGATAAGGTGACATGAATATTTCTTCTACCATTTCTGGGAGCAATGTTTTGAAGAGGTATAAATTAGTATTGGGGGAACAAAGAGGTGTACACTGTGTCTATGAATATAGAGATAATGCATTAATAGACCATACTGTGAATAAATAACATACCAGGTTCCAACTTTAATAATGGATTGAATTGAAATGTGAAAATGTACAGGAAATCTTATATTGATATACACACATTCATTCCAACCACTTATACATCTAATGGTAATATTAATGTTATGGTTTATCTTGAAGAGTGTGTGGGTTTAGCTTCAAAATTGATTATGGAAATCGAAAATAATGTGTTTGGAAAGAAGTCTCATGAAAAGACCAGTCAAGTAACATGGAGGAATACATGTGTTCTGAAGCAGAAAGTGATTAAAAGTGAAACAAATTCCTATAAATTTGTGAACTTGTGAATGAAATATATATCCTATGATGTGCAAAAACTGAAGAAATAGTAATGTACCAGTGTTGAATTAAAATGAACGTCAAAATAGACATCATGTCCCCTAGGAATCTATTTGCATTGATGTTAAACTGGGTCAGTTACTGCAGAAATATTAGGATTTGTAAGCACCATTGATTGAAGTCAGTTTTCATCACTGGAAAACAAATATGTATTTCAGGTAGATGATTATTTCTGAGAATAATCTTGTGAAATGTTGATTATAAATCCACATACATGAACATGAATGAATTTATGGAGTGTATATAAGACACATATATTTCATATTTTATAAAATCTGTAGAGTGTATATATATATATATATATATATATATATATATATATATATATACAAAAAAACCCACAAAAATTCATTAAAAAGTATCAATATATATATGCCAATCGTAATTCATCATGTAATATATATCATCCACAGAAGCAAAAATATTTATTTTACTAAACATGGGTTTATGTATAATATTGTTCTAATAGGAAGCTCACCCATAGTTTGAATTTTCAGTTCCAACAGCGTTTAGGAGCACTGATCTCTTCTTACAATTTGTTTCTGCCAAGTCAGCCAACTCATAAAAATATACGTGTGATACCAAGTAGGAATCTATATGTGCATATAAAAAGTACAAGTGCTGAGTAGGCTACAGAGAAAGGGAGACAGGAAATCACATATTTGTTAACTTTAAAAACGCATGGAGAGAGCTGGGGATGTGGCTCAAGTGGTAGCGTGCTCGCCTGGCATGCGTGCGGCATGGGTTCGATTCTCAGCACCACGTGAAAACAAAGATGTTGTGTCCGCCGATAACTAAAAAATAAATATTATAGAATTCTCTCTCTCCTCTCTCACTCTCTCTTTAAAAAAAACACATGGAGGACTATTTCAATTAAAAATTGAGTAGATTTATAAAACCGACCCTTTATCATGCAAGAGGGAAGTCCAACTATACACCATGCTTCCTCTGAACTGCTTGTATTTTCATTCTTTTGGGGTATTTTTCTCCATCATATTAGGATTAGTAGTCAGAGTCTAGTAGGGTATGAGTTAGTGTCAGGGATTCAGTATTTCGAATGGAAAATTGGAAAATGGATCAATGTGTATGCAAATGTGTACTACAAAAAAATTTTCCCACTCTCATTCAGAACAATGCCTTGACATTACCTTCACCCCAAGTAAGACACAATTAGAGGAGAAGAGTTAGAAAATCTTTGAATACATATCTGAAATTGAAAATAATTAGGGTTCACAACCTTGGAGATTGTAGAGGAGTTTCCAAAAGTAAGGGACAGTGTAAAAACTCTACAAACATGGAGATTTGCCTGCCTAAAGACGTCTGGAGAAACTGCCTTTAGGTTGGGCACTTGAAATATATGTTGCTGTCAGGAGCTTTAGCTTCCTTTCTAGTGAGACCATCAAAGCTGGGTCTTCATCTCTGTGATCTGGAGGACATGGTTTATAATTTTCCAATAAACATGAAGCAGCAGTGCTGAATTCTTGCTTTGTAGGTAATCTGTGGCCACTGGGGGCTAAGTGTCTCCCCATGTGGACTGCGAAGCCATTTCATCATCCTCCACTTTTCATAATGTTTCTTCCTGCTGCACTCGGAGTTTGGTATTTGCTTCACGAAATACAAGGAGTTCAACTGGGACACAGTGCTGCAGCGAGTTCTGTCACGTGTGGTGGATCAGGGTCTGCAGGAGAATGCACCAACAGGGCTTGTATACCACATAGGATGCCCCCTTGACCATAGCAACCTGATTCTGAACATTTCCCTGAAACCTCTCCATATAACAAGTTGCCTTTACATATAAGGGTCTGCTCGCTGCACCATGTCAGTCACAAGCCATTTGGAAGCCAATGGCAGATCCACATGGCCCCACCTCAGATGTTTTATCACACATTTGCTCACTACTGCTCTAGGCCCACTACTCAGCAGGATCCAAATTACTGAGATCTCTGTTTTACACCATTTTCATCAAAACCAGTCAATCAAGGCACTGTCTGGTACACTCGTGATCAGCAACAGGACATCCAAAGGTTCTTCATTGCCACCTGGTCATTGGAATTTCAAAAATTTCATGGTATTTATCTAGCAAATTTTCAATTATGAAGTTGGAAGCACTATGGCTTTCAAATCATTCAGGAATCATTCAATGGTGAGGAAGCTCATTTCAATGAAAGCTTTGGAGAACTCTCACAGGCAAGGCTTCCCAAAGAGTGGCCTAAAGGTCACATGAATCCAGGCCCATCGAGGTCTACAATTGAGGTCCATGTGTGTTTTGACTAGCAAATATGGCTTCCAAGTCTTTCAGAATAAAATAATGTGATATCCTGGCTGAGATTCCCAGTGCTCTGTGGAAAGCCACCCTAGGACTAGATCTCAGTTTCCAACTTAGACTCTCATGTGTGGCCTCCTAAATTCCCAACACAATTCATGGCAATACTTCTTTGATGATTGATCCAGAACTCAGTGTTTAAGGGGAATGACACCAGAGTTCAAGCCCAGGTGGATCCAGTCATCTCTTCCAACTGCCACATGAATGACTACAATTAAAACCAAAACACTCCCACATGGTCCTTACCTTCTTCCATATAGACACTCATCATTACCTCTGGCTAGAGTTTTTCGTGTGGGACGCATCCCAAGAGAGTGTCCAAAATAATCTTCCTTGCCCCTCATTTGCCTAAAGTCAGGGTGGCATCGACACCCTTCCTGTGAACCTGGAGTGATCCAATAGGCCTGCCATGAATACTGCTCTGCTTCTTCAATTTGAGTCCTACTGACTCTCAGGGATAGATTCTTTAAGTGATTTGGAGTCACAAGAAAACACAAGCACCTCTGCAGTTCTTCAAAGAACTCATTTGACTTAAAGGATCCCTATTCTCACTTGACAGAGGTCAGAATCCTAACAGAGGAAGGCAAGAGACTCATCAACAATGACAGATTTTTGGCCATTTTGGTTTTGATTGCACACATGGAATCTATCCTTAGATCCATCATGTGCTGAGAATCTAAGCCACAACCTCATACAGGGCCAAGAGGCTGATTTAGACACATCCTTTTACAAGCAATTAAGCAAAGAACCACAGGTGATGCCCATTCATTTCCATTTGAAAATTGTTTTCTTCAGGCTTGACAAAGGGGTGGCCTGAGGCAAAGACCTTCCTGACATTCAGGACAACAGAACCATAGGTAAGCAAATGAACCAAAGCAGGATTTCTCCACTGAAAATTTACTGGTCACACTGATATCTGAGTTTTCTAAGATGTTCCCATTCTCTACAGCTATCAAGTATATAGACATGTCTCAGAGCTTGGAGGTGGTACATATCTTGGAAACAAAACCATGAGCCTATTCTGGAGAGTGGCCAGAATTAAGGAAGAAAACAGGAACTTAGGAATTTAGTAGGTGTTGCCCATCCATAAGGCAAACCACAGTCCATTCTTTAATTAGGCAGGATGAATGCTGGGAAGTTTTCTACTAGACAGGACACATCCTTTGATGCCTTCTCTTTTCTAATGTCTACAACCACGGACACAGTGGGATACTCAGACATAGAAACACTAGCCTTGTCAAACGACTTACTAGAAACAGGCCACTCCAACCCAAACAAACAGCCTTTCCTACCTATTCTCAGAACATGAGAGAAAACCACAAACTCACTCCACACCCACAAAGGCACCTCCTTAACCCAAGTAGGTCTGTGACTATCCGGAGTGTCCTCTAACTGGTGGGCCATACTATGTTCCCCTGAAACGGCCTGCCCTTTCTCAGATCTGGTCTCCTTTGCCAACTCTGTGAAGTTGTCAGGAGCCAGCGGTGAACCAATACCTGCTTTCTCAGGAAAGGCCCCTCTTCAGAGATCTTCTGCCATTTGACAATCCTCATATCAGTCGGTACCAAGGAAGACTGACTCTGTCCTTGGTAAATCCAAACAAGTGAGACCACTGGGACTGGGACTGGGACTGGCTCTGGGTGCCTGGCTTCCTGCATCACAATTTCAGAGTTTTTGATGACCAAGGAAGAGAGGTGAGGTCACTTCCTTCAGGAACTGAATGAGGTCACTACCTTGGCCACCACTTTGTCCTAACAGTTTCTTCGAAAGGTCCCATGAAATAGAGGCTGCCCCTACTTCCTTTGACACTTTCACAAGTTAGAATGGTATATCAACCATAGGCACCTGGAAACAGCTCTCCACACAGGCATGGTTTGATCAGTTCTCTACATTAAGAAAGGAGAGGCTGATTCAAACACATCTCTTCATACTGACCCGGTTGTTTGCCATGGAATATGACTTTTTCCCTCTTAAGTCCTTCATAGCTGCTTGCAACTTCTTAAGGGTATAATTTCTGCATGGTCCTTTGATGTTCTCAGCAGGTGGGAGATCCCCTACATTACTGTATTGTAAGACAAACTCTGTCTCGGCTCTTCTGTAAAGTTAGTTTGAGGGAACAATGTATGGTTAGGCTTAATAACATGTTTGATTTGAGTTAGAAATCATTCTGCTTAATGAATAATGGTATTGGGAACTTGCGATATTTACAAGAATATATTCGTGAAATATAAGTTTGAAAACAGAAATCTAGATAAGATTTGAATCCAGGAAGGGCATTGGGCTGTTGATTGGGATACTTAGCTTTGAATTATGTTCTGCAAAGATGTCTCAGATAAATCAATATACAATGGCATAGGACCTTGTACCTTGGATGATTGATTGTCGAAGTGATCATCCAGTCAAAAAGGGATAGTCTTTAGGATTAGGAAGATAGTCGGTATGTTAGAAAAAAGAGTAATATAGGATTTGGACCAAAAGTTCTTTAGCAATAGGGTTTCGGATAGAGAGTGAATGTAAATGTCAGCACATGTGAAGAGTCAGTCACAATGATGAACTGGGGAAAATATGTAGGAAAGCAGATATCAATAGACATTAGGAAATCAGACAAAAAATAAAGTGACTGATAGGATTAGTCATTTTCAACAGGGTTGAGGTTGAATATATTATCTTAAGAAGAAACAAATATGTAGTCACCAATAGGATTGATTTGAGAGCATTAGGCAACCTGGACATGGATGTGTTTAGTAATCCATGCTCACTTTCCATTTAGGCTTTGGTGAAAGGTTAATAAAATAGGTACTTGTTACTTACTGTTTTTCTGTATGCTTAACAAAACACTGTTGAAGTCTTGAGGACTGTTTGCTAATCTTGTTTCCAGAATGTGCTGTCCCCAACTGCCAAACTGCAAATGTATACCCTCACCCGTTTGCACGCAAACCACCCACTTGCCCTGACCCATCAATAAACTTCCCTCCCTGCCCTCTCCAAGGAAAGCATATAAGCTCTGCTTAAGCTGTTCTCATTGCTCTCTGCTCTATTCAAGTGAGCTCTGAGCCCCAGAATGCTGGACCCATAATAAACCATTTACTGTTGAAGGAGACATTCTCTTGGTGGTCTCATCCTCCGATGCTTGCCCGACCTTTACATCTGGAGGCACCAGCAAGATCCGACAGCGGCGGATGAAAGACCCCCAAGGGGCTCCTTTCAGGGTAAGTAAGGGAACTCTTTTTGGTTTTAGGTTTCAGGTTAGGGCTTGGCAAAATGGCTATGGGTGATGAGCGTGAGCTCTCTCTGACATAGGCTGACATACGTGTCACAGAGCCACAGGCCACGTCCCTTGGGGATGCCCCAGAGGACTCAGGAAATCGAGGAATAATAGTCTCCTTGACTCAGTGATATTTTGCTTCGGATTCGTTATTGCCAGCCCATCAGGTTTTCCCAGCTACTCAGGCCTGGCCTCAGTATTGGACGTCCAATGCCTGACTTTATTGTCTTGTCTTGTCAGTGTAGTGTGTCGTTGCTTTCACTGTTTGTGTATCTCTCATTTTGGGACAGAGAACTTCAACACCTCTCTTCCTGACCCTTGATCACTGGAACAAAGTCCGCTTAAGGGCCCAGAATCTTTCTTTTTCAGTAAATCGCTAGACCTGGCAGACCCTCTGTGCCTCAGAATGACCCACCTTTGGAGTTGGATAGCCCCTAGAAACATCTACGTCCCACTAATTCGAAAAGTCAGAGATTTTGTATTTCAACCGGGGCCACATGGACATCCAGATCAACAGCCATATATCTCAACTTTGCAGGACCTCTGCAAATCTCCTCCTCCATGGGTGAAGCTTTTCCTTGTCTCTGCCCCCGCTCCTACTCCTTCCACCATGATTCTATCTCTCAAACCCTCTGCTCCTCCTCCTCCACCCTCTCTTCTCCCTGAGTCTCAAGACTCTACTGGACTCTCCTCGCCTTCTTATCCGCTGCCCTCGTCCACCAACCCCCAACAACCTCTAAGTGATTCCCCTGCTGCTGACTCAGCCTCTCCGCCACTGGAGGAAGCTAGGCCAGCCCAGCGCCCACCAAATGACTCCCCCTTGTCACACACACAGCCCCTCCTTCCCTGGAGGAAGCTGGCCTGGCAAAAAGAACTCAAAGAACTCCCTGGCGTTTTCAAACCTGCCTACTTGGGATGACTGCCAACAAATCCTAGGGATTCTCTTCATGACAGAGGAATGAGAGAGAAACTTCCTGGAAGCTAGAAAAAAAAATATCCTCGGACCAGATGGGTGACCAACACAACTTCCCAACATAATCAAAGCCGGCTTCCCCTTGAACTTACCCAACTGGGACCCCGACACCTTTGAAGGTAGGGAGCATCTGTCCACTTATTGCCGGGCCCTAATAGTGGGTTTCCAACCGGCCACTAGCCAACCAAATAATTTGGCCAAGGTAAGAGAGATTATTCAAGGGCCTGATGAACATCCCTCTATGTTTCTAGAGAGAATTATGGAGGCATATAGGAGATATACTCCTTTCGATCTTCAGGCAGAGGATCAAAAGGCATATGCCATGATGGCCTTCATTGGGCAAGCTGATCTGGATATTAAAAGAAAGTTACAATACTTAGATGGATTACAAGATATGACTTTGAGAGATTTAGTCAGAGTAGCCGAGAAAGTATCCTGTAAGAGAGAAACAGAGAGAACGAAAGGGAGCAAAGGGAGGATGAGAGATGAAAAAGACAGATTAAGGTATTAACTAATGTCCTGGTCACAACAATAAATAGGCCAGAAATTAAGAAACAGGGAGACAAGAAGTGATACCTGGGTCCCCTCCAGAGGCCACCCTTGGCCTCAGATCAATGTGCCTACTGTAAAGAAAAAGGACACTGAGCCAAAGAGTGCCCTAGAAAGAGAAAGCCACTCCAGACAGCCTTTCTGACTTTGGAGGTTGACTAAGAATGTCGCGGCTCAGATCCCTTCCCCGAGCTCAGGGTAACTTTTGAAGTGAAGGGGACCCCATAAACTTTGTAGTGGATACAGCAGCAGTATACTCAGCCCTTAAGGCCCCACTGGGCCCTCTATCAAATAAAAGATCTCTAGTTCAAAGGGCTAACAGCAGTAAATATCAGACTTAGACAACTAAGAGGACCATGGACATGGGGAAAGACAAAATCCAACATTCCTTCCTAGTAATCCCAGAATGCCTGGCCCCATTGATGGGCAGAGATCTGCTCAGTAAGCTCCGGGACAAAACAACTTTTAACCCTGAAGGCCCCAAAATGAAATTTCTAAATCCTTCATTAAAAACTCCTATAGTCATGGCTTTATAAATGTCAGTCGAAGATGAATATCCACTTTTCACACACCCCAAGACTGATCAAACAGGCAAGCTACCCCAGAAATGGATAACAGATTACCCAGATGCCTGGGCAAAATTGTTGGGTTAGGCCTAGCCATGAAACAACCTCCAAGAACAGTGGAGTTAAAAACCTCAGCCTCCCCAATCAATGTCAAACAACATCCTCTGAGCAAAAAAGGTAAAGATGGGATAAGGCCCCATATTCAGAAATATCTGGCCTTAGGGTCCTAAGGCCCTGTCAATCGGCCTGGAACACTCCCCTGCTACGAGTAAAAAATCCAGGAACTGGGGACTATCCCCCATACAAGACCTAAGAGAGATAAACAACAGAGTGCAGGACATTCACCCCATGGTAAATAATTCATACAATCTGCTTATCACTCTGAACCCTGAGTAGAAATGGTATGGACATAAAGATGCTATCTATTGCATGCCTCTGCATAAAGACAGTCAGTTGCTGTTTGCTTTTGAGTGGGTAGACCCAGAAACCGGAACGTATGGTAAACTAACATGGACTAGACTCCCACAGGGGTTCAAAAACTCCCCCACTCTCTTTGATGAAGCCCTCCACAGAGATGTCAACAACTTCAGACCTATGCACCCTGAAGTCACCCAGCTTCAATACATGGATGACCTGCTACTGCAGCCAACACCAAGGAAAACTGTGAGTCTGGGAACCAAGCACTATTATATAAGCTTGCTCAACTCGGGTATAGAGCTTCTTCCAAAAAACCCCAAATTTGCCAGCAAGAAGTAGTCTTCCTGGGCTATTCCCTTAGGGGTGGTAAACGATGGCTCACTGAGCCCAGAAAACAAACGGTTGTGCAGATACACCCCCCCGCCAGCAGCAGACAACACAGAGAGTTTCTTGGGACTACTGGGTTTTGCAGGTTATGGATTCCTGTGTTTGCGTCCTTAACTTCTCCTTTATACCCGCTGTTAAAGGGAGATGCCCAATTCCAATGGACCCCTGAGCACCAGCAAGCTTTTGATAACATCTAACAACACTGGCACTGAACTCCTCAAGTTCACTGAGCCAAGCCTGCAATTTCAGAAATCCCTACACTACGTTAAAAATGTACATCAATTCACACACCTTGGTTCAAAGAAACTGCAGGCATTCCTGAAGGATCAAGAACAGAGTTTTCCACTAACCGACTCACAGCGAAAGGACATAACTGAACGGGTAACAAAACCCTGTCCGTTCTGTCAATAGGTTAATGCTTACCCTTCCAAGCTTCCTGCAAAAAAGCACCTATGAACAACCAGACCAGGACAATTCTGGGAAGTGGACTTTACTGAAATTAAGCCAGCGAGGAATGGACTTGAATATCTCCTAGTGTTTGTAGATATATTTTCAGGATGGATTGAAGCCTTCCACACAAAAAAAGGCACAAATGGTGGTAAAAAATCCTGAAAGATATTTTTCCATGATACGGCCTTCCTAAGGGTATATTGTCTGATAATGGACCGGCGTTCATGGCCCAGGTAAGTAAGGGGTTAGCCAGGACCCTGGGAATAAATTGGAAGTTACATTGTGCTTATAGACCCCAGAGCTCAGGACAGGTTAAAAAAAAATTAATAGAACCATTAAAGAGACCTTAACGAAATTAAGCTTAGAGAGGGCATCAAAGGTTGGACTATGCTCCTGCCTTATGCACTGTTTCATGCAAGAAATACTCCCTCTGTTTCTTTGAGTAACCTCACCTCCTATGAAATTCTCTATGGGGCCCCTCCTCCAGTAAGGACCTAACCCCAACTCTAAGACCTACGGATCCCTTCCACACCCCCTTGCTTGACAAACTTAAAGCTCTTGAAAGAACTCAGCGATACCTGTCAAACCAGCTGGCCACTGCCTACCAACCTGGTGAAGAGGAGACTCCACATCGATATCAAATAAGAGACTTCGTCTACATAAGATGACTTCAGGTGTCATCCCTGGAACCCCGATGGACAGGACCATACCAGGTGCTACTTATAAAACCTACAGTGGGAAAGGTAGACGGAATCACTTCCTGGATCCTAATTCTCATCTCAAGCCTGCGCCCTGTCCAGACTCTGGCTTGAAAGTGGAAAAGACTGGTAACCCTTTCAAATTGCATATTGTCCATGTGGATAAGGCTATTGACTCTCCCCTTGGCCACCACTAGTCCTAACCATCATCAGCCCATTCAGCAGCGATGGCTGATCACAAATCCTATTAGACAAGAAGTATGGTCTGTCTTGCATACAGCCCCCTTAGGGACCTGGTGGCCATCTCTCCACCCAGATATTTGTCAGCTGAGTATACGTCTTTCCAATTGGGATATCTCTGATGAAGAGGATCCCATTAAAATTCCATTAAATTTCTTACGTACCATAGATAATGGAAACAAACATTATGGATGTAGGGACACGCAAGCCTGATGCAGGTTGGCTAGCCTAGATTACTATGTTTGCCCGGTGGACTATCAAAGCCACAAACAACCACAGCTGTGTGGGGGAAAAGCCGTCTTCTTCCGTAAGTCATGGGGATGTGAGCATACAGGGGCTGCCTGGTGGAACCCAAACTCCTCATCAAATTCAGTTCACAGCATTGGCCATATTACCAATTAGACAACCAAAACCGATGGCCCGCAGAGGGGTGTCTAGATCCTCAAATTCTGTGTGACTTTTTCAACTTCGGCAGGTGCTCAAAAGGATGGAAGAAAATTCCCCTATGTGTATGCCTTTTCCCTCCTTTGCTCACATCATGAACTATGTTTCTCCAATAGATCCTTCTGCTCCAGACTCTCTGCTGTCACTCTCACATCAACAACCTGATTTCTCCCCTCCAATTACTAGATCAAAAACCCAAACCTCCGCTGGTTCTCAGACCATTGCCCCCTTGCTGAGGTAGCAGGTACTGAGGTACCCTTCCACCCACTCACTCCTCTCTTCTCCTGTCAGTGCCCACACCGGGTCCCACCAGGTCCTCTTACCAGCTAACCCAAAGCTCAAACCAGCTGAGGAGTGCCCTCAGACGCCTATCCAAGTTGTAATGAAAATGGCCTTTAAAGTTGCTTTGTCATCACTAAAAACAGGTTACTAAGAATTTAATGTCCCTCACAGGCTTTTTGGGATACTCACTCCTGTCTTCCCATCTGCTCTACCTGTTCTACTGCTCACGTTTTGTTGCCAGGAAAATCCCAAACCCTTTTCCCATTATTCTTTTATATCTCTTTTTCCTCATTCTCAGAACCACAGAACTGCTCTCACCCCCCGCCTTCCCCGTCTTCCCCTCTGTACCAGGCCCACAGAAAAATCTTAAATGGCCTTCTCCAGAAGTCTTCATCGTGGCTGACTTTAGGACTTTCAGCAACAAAGTCCCTATAAAAGAGTTCAGTGTACATAAACTTCCTCTTTTCGTGTTGCTCTGTTATACTTGGCCACTAGTTGGAAAAATCAGCACTTCTAAGCTAGACACCCCCTTACTAGTTTTTCACAAAATATGTGAACAAGGCCTCTGGCCTTGAGCTGAGGCTTCCAGAGATGGCTACATTTCCAAGATAAAGAAGTTACCAACTGGGCTCCATGGTAACAGCTGGCAGGGAGAAAATAAAAGAGAAGAAAAAAGCTATCCCCCTCCCAGATGTCCTTAAAAAGTTATCTTTCCCAGAGAAGAGGAAAATAAAAACAGAACCAAAAACTGCTTTTTGTGAACTTCTGCAGACTGTAAATTTCTGAGTCTTTTCTCTTACATGTTGGGTACAAAATTCTGAAACTACCTAAACTTGGGATTCAGGGGATTAATTGATTACAATAGAAGCAATGCCCTCTATATCCGGTTGCAACCAAATAGGACTGTTTCCCTGTCTTCGGTGCTATCTTAGGTGCCTTGCCTTGTCCATACCTACAACAGTATAATTCTATATACTTAAACATTGTTTATTCATAGAATTATCAACAGATGTGATTAATTATGTAATGGTGCAGATGTTTCCCCGAGTGCTCTATCATGAGGCAGGATCATTTAAATTTCAAATAGGGGGGCATACAACCCGGTTCTGCTGGCAACCTGTATCTTTCACTTTAGCCATCCTATGAGGAATAGTAGTTCCTGCAGAGGTGGGCACAGGTACCACTGCCCTAATCCATGGGACACAACAAATGACCCAATTAGAAGCAGCAATACACCAAAACTTAAAGATATTAAAAAACCACCATCACAGCTTTACAAGAATCTTTAACCTCTCTCTCTGAAGTTGTTTTACAGAACAGGCGAGGGTTCGACCTCCTCTTCATGAGAGAAGGGGCCTTTGTCCTGCATTGAGGGAAGAATGTTGTTATTATGCCTACCATACTGGAGTTGTAAAAGAATCTATGATTAAATTAAGAAGACGCATTGAAGAGCATCAACAAGAGAGAGAGAGGCCCAAAAAGGGTGGTTTGAGTCTTGGTTCACAGAGTCCCCCTGGTTAACTACGCTTTTATCAGCCCTGGCCGGTCCCTTAATAATCCTCACATTATTGCTAACTGTAGGACCCTGTTTGCTCAACCGTGTAATTTCCTTTATCCAAGCTCAAATTGGACAAGTTAAACTTATGGTAATCAGAAATCAATATACCACACTAGCAGACATAAAATGTGACATCCCCAATGATCACTATTATGATTTAATGTAACCAAAAGAAAGTGGGGAATGAAAGGTAAATAAAATAGGTAATTGTCACTTCCAGTTTTACTGTATGCTTAACAAAACACTGTTGATATCTTGAGAACTGTTTGCTAATCTTGTTCCCTGAATGTGCTGTACCAACTGCAAAACTGCAGAATGTACTCCCTCACCCATTTGCACACAAACTACCCACTCGCCCTGACCAATCAATAATCTTCCCTCCCTGCCCTCTCTAAGGAAAGTATATAAGCTCTGCTTAAGCTGTTCTCAGGGCTCTCTCCTCTATTCAAGGGAGCTCTGAGCCCCAGCATGCTGGACCCCCATAAACTTTTGGCTGTTGCATTAGACAGTCCCTGGTAGTCTCTTCCTCCGATGCTCGCCTGACATTTACATTGGTAAAATAATAAGTGTGACCATTGCTTCTGTGTCCAAATGTACAAATTAATTTTGGGGGTACAAATAGGTGTACCCTGTGATATGAATATAGAGATAATGCATGAATAGGCAATACTGTGAATAAATAATAAAATGGGTTCCAAATTTAATAATGGATTCAATTGATATCTGAAAATATACAGGAAATCTTATATTGATACACATACATTCATTCCAACCAGTTATACATCTAAACGTTATATTAGGATTATGGTTTGTCATGAAAAGTGTGTGAGTTTTGCTTCAAAACTGATTATGAAAGTTGAAAATAATGTGTTTGGAAAGAAGTCTCATGAAAAGACCAGACAAGAAACCTGGAGGAATCCATGTGTTCTGAAGCAGGAAGTTATTGAAAGTGAAACAAATGCCTATAAGTTTGCTAATTTGTGGATGAAATATATATCCTATGATGTGCATAAATTGAAGAAATAGTAATATTCCAGTGTTGAATAAAAATGAACGTTAAAATACACATCATGTCCCATAGTAATCTACTTGCATTGATGTTAAACTGGGTCAGTTACTGTACAAATATTAGTATTTGTATGCAACATTAACTGAAGTTAGTTTTCAGTACTGGAAACAAATATGTATTTCATGTGGATGAATATTTCTGAGAATAATCTTGTGAATACTTGATTATAAATCCATATACATGAACATGAATAAATTTAGGGAGTGTATATAAGACACATATATTTCATATTTTGAAAAATCTGGAGAATGTATATATATAAATATATATATATATATATATATATATATATATATATATATATATATATATACAAAAAAACACACACAGAGACATTAAATTACCAATATATATGCCAATCGAAATTTATCATGAAATATATATCATCCACAGATGCAAAAATATTTCTTTTACTGAACATGGATTTATGTTTAATGTTGTTCAACTAGGAAGCTCACCCATAGGTTGAATTTTAAGATCCAACAGGGTTTAGGAGGAGTGATCTCTTCTCATAATTTGTATCTGCCAAGTCAGCCACCTCACAAGAATGTACATGTGATACCAGGTAGGATTCTATATGTGCATATAAAATTACATGTTCTGAATAGGCTACAGAGAAAGGGAGACAGGAATGTATATATTTATTAACTTTAAAAACACAAGGAGAACTATTTCAATTAAAAATTAACTAGATTTATAACACCTACCCTTCATAATGCAAATGGCAAGTCCAAATATACACCATGCCTTTTTTGAACTGCTTGTATTTCTATTCGGTTTGGGTTAGTTTTCTCCATCATATTAGGATTAGCAGTCAGAGTCTAGTAGTTTATGAGTTACTGTCAGGGATTAAGTATTTTTAATGGAAAATTGGAAAATGAATCTAATGTGTATGCATATATGTGCTACAAAAAAATCTTCCCACTCTCATCCACAACAATGCCTTGACATTAAATTCGTCCCAAGTAAGACACAATTAGAGGAGAAAAGTTAGAAAATCTGTGAATGCATATGTGGAATGGAATATACTCAGGAGTTCACAACCTTGGAAGTGGTAGAGCAGTTTCCAAAAGTAAGGCACATGGTAAACACTCCACAAACATGGAGCTCTGCTGGCCTAAAGACTTCTTGATAAACTGCCTCTGAGGTTGGGCACTTGAAATATATGTTGTTGTCAGTAGCTTTAGCTTACTTTCTAGTGAGACCATCAAAGCTGGGTCTGCATCTATGTGACCTGGAGGACATTGTTTCTAATTTTCCAATGAACATGAGGCAGCAGTGCGAATACTCTCTTTGTAGTTAAACTATGGCCACTGGAAGCTAAGTGACTCACCGTGTGAACTGTGAAGCCATTTGGTCCTCCTCCACTTTTCGTGGTGGTTCTTGCTGCTGCACTGGGACTTTGGTATTTTCTTCATGAAATACAAGGAGATCAACTGGGACACAGTGCTGGAGGGAGTTCTGTCACATGTGGAGCTCACGGTCTGCATGTGAATGCACCAACCAGGATTTTATCCCACATGGGTTGCCCCTTTGTCCATAGCAACCTGATTCTGAACATTGCCTTGAAATCTCCCTATATAAAAAGATGCCTTTACATGGAAGGTTCTGCTGGCTGTACCATGTCAGTCACAAGCCATTTGGAAGCAAATGGCAGATCCACATAGCCGCACCACACATGTTTTATCACACACCTTCACACCACTGCTCTAGGCCCACTAATTTGCAGGTTCCAACTTACTGGCATCTCTGTTCTACACAATTTTCATGAAATCCAGTCAGTCAAGGCACTGTCTGATACACTCATGATCAGCAATAGGACATCCAAAGATTCTCCAGTGCCACCTGGTCATGGGAATTTCAAAAATTTCATGGTGTTTATCTAGCCATTTTTCGAGGATGAAGTTGGAGGAAGTTTGGGTTTCAAAAACCATTAAATGTTGAGGAAGCTCATTTCAATGAAACTCTGGAGAACTCTCATAGGCAAGGCCTCCCAAAGAGTGGACAAAAGGTCACATGAACCCAGTCCAATTGAAGTCTACAATGTGAGGTACATGTGTGTTTTAACTCTCAACTATGGCTGCCAAGACTTTAAGAAGAAAATCATGGATTATCTTGGCTGAGATTCCCAGTGCTCTGTGGCCTTGATCTAAGTTTATAAGGGCTACTTTCATGCGTGGCCTCCTAAAATCCCAACAAAACTCATGGCAATTCTTCTCTGAGGTCAGTTCCAGAACTCAGTCTCTATGTGGATTCACACCAGAGTTCAAGCCCAGGTGGACCCAGTGATTTCTTCCAATCGCCACACAAATGACCAAAATTTAAACGAAAACACTCCCATATGGCCCTCATCTTTTCCACATAGACACTCATCATAACCTCTAGCTGGAGGTTTCTATGAGGGGCGCTGGAAAAGACAGTGTCCAAAATAAGCTCCCTTGCCCGTCATTTGCCTAAAGTCAGGGTGGCCTGGAAACCCTTCCTGTGAACCAGGAGTGATCAAATAGGCCTACCATTATTACTGTTCCACTTCTCCAATTTGAGGCCTACTGACTGTGGGGTTTAGATTCTTCATGTGGATTGGGGTCATGAGAAAACCCAAGCACCAATGGGCTAGACTCTGAAGGGCTTTGAAGAACTCATTTGACCCAAAGGATTCCTATTCTCACCTTATGGAGGTCAGGAAACTTACAGAGGAAGGCGAGTGACTTCATCCATAATGAATGCTCTTTTGGCCATTTTGGTTTTGGATGCACACATGGCATCTTTCTTTAGATCCATCAGGTGCTGAGAATCTAAGCCACAGCCTCACACAGGGCCAACAGGCTGATTCAGACACATCCCTTTCGAAATCAATTACTCAAAGAGGGACAGGTGATGCCCATTCATTTGCATTAGAGAACTGTTTTATTCAGGCTTCACAACGGGGTGGCCTTGGCAAAGACCTTCCTGACATTTAGTGCTATAGAACAATAGGTAAGCAAAAGTCCCAAAGCAGGGTTTCTCCACTGAGACTTTTCCTGGTAACACTGATATCTGAGTTTTCTGAGATTCTTGCCATTCCCTTCAGCTATCCAGTACATGGCCAAGTCACAGAGCTTGGAGGTGGTACCTATCTTGGTCACAAAATCATGAGCCTATTCTGGAGAGTTTCCAGATTTCAGGAAGAAAACAGGAACTTAGGAAGATTGCAGGTCTTGCCCACAAATAAGGCAATCCACTGTCCTTTTATAAATTGGGCAGCGTGAATGTTGGGAAGCTTTCTCCTAGACAGGACACATCCATTGTTGCATTTTCTTTTGTAATGTCTACACCCACGGACAAAGTGGGATACACAGACATAGAAACACTTGCCTTGTCAAATGACTTAATAGAAACAGTCCACTCCAAAACAAACAAACCAACTTTCCTACGTATTCTCAGAACATGAGACAAAACCACAAACCCACACTCATTCCCACAAATGCACCTCCTTCCCCTAAGAAGGTCTGTTACTAACCGGAGTGTCCTCTGCCTGGTGAGCCATTCTTTGTTCACCCGAAATGGCCTGTCTGTTCTCAAATCTGGACTCCTTGGCCCACTCTGTGAAGTTGTCAGGAGCCAGCTTTGAGCCGCCACTACCTGCTTTCTCAGGAAAGACACCTCTTCAGATTTTTTCTGGCATTTGGCAATCTTCACATCTGTAGGTACCAAGAAAGACTGACTCTTTCCATGATAAATCCAAACAAGTGAGATCTCTGTGACTGTTACTGGGCCTGGCCCTGGGTGCCTGGTTTCCGGGATCCCAAGTTCAGAGAGTTCCATCACAAAGAAGTGAGGTAGGTCACTTCCTTCATGAACTGAATGAGCTCACAGCCTTGGCAAACACTTTGTCCTAACAGTTTCTTCCTAGGGTCCCATGAGATGGAGGCTGCCCCTACTTCCTGTGACACTTTCACAAGTTAGAATGATATATCAACCATAGGTACTGGGGGAGAGATCTCCACACAGGCTTGGTTTTGTACATTTTGTCTACATTAAAATGCGAGAGGCTTATTCAGACACATCTCTTCATCCTGACAAGGTTATTTGCCATGGAAAATGACTTTTGGTCTCTCAGGTCCTTCATAGCATTCTATATCTTCTTCAGGGATAATTTCTGCATGGATCTTTAGATTCTCAGCAGGTGGAAGATCCCCTATATTCCTGTATTGTAAGATCAACTCTATCCCTGCACTGCTGTAAAGTTAGATTGAGGGAACAGTTTATGGTTAGTGTTAATATCATGTTCTATTTGGGTTAGGAATCATTCTGCTGGATGAATAATGGTATTGGGAACCTGAGATATTTACAAGAATATATAGGTGAAATATAAGTATGGAAACAGAAATCTAGGGAAGACTTGAAGCCAAGTAGGACATTGGGCCCTTGAGTAGCATACTTTGCTTTGAATTATATTCTGCACAGATGTCTCAGATAAATCGATATACAAAGAAATAGGATCTTATACACTGGATGATTGAACAACATACAGAATATCCAATAAAAAAGGGATAGTCTGTAGGATTAGGAAGATAGTCAGTAGATTTAGAAAGAAGAGTTAGTATAGCATTTGTACCAAAAGTTCTTTACAAATAAGGTTTCGGGTAGAGAGTGAATGTAAATGTCAGCACAATGACGAATTGGGGAAAATATGTAGGAAAGCAGATATAAATAGAGACATTAGGAAGTCAGTAAAAGTATAAAGTGTATAATTTGTTTAGACATTTTCAACGGTTTGAGTCTGAATATATAATCTTAGGCAGAAACTAATATGTTGTCACAAATTGGATTGACTTTTGAGAGCATTAGGTAACCAGGACATGGATGTTTTTATTAATCCATGCTCACTTTTTATTCAGGCTTTGGTAAAATCATAAGTGTGACCTTTGCATTTTGTGTTCAGAATATTATTGTGATAAAATGTATATGTAGATCAGGTGACATGAGTATTCCTTCCTCCATTTCTGGGAGCACTATTTTGAAGAAATATAAATTAGTATTGGGGGTACAAAGGGGTATACGCTGTGTCATAGAATATATTGATAATGCATCAATTGACCATCATGTGAATAAATAATATTACTGGTTCCACTTTAAATAATGGATTGAATTGATATCTGAAAATATAAAAGAAATCTCACATTGATATACAATCATTCACTGCAACCAGTTATACATCTAATGGTAATATTATGGTTGTGGTTTATCCTGAAAGGTGTGTGAGTTTTGTTTCAAAAGTGATTATGGAAATCAAAAATAATGTGTTTGGAAAGAAGTCTCATGAAAAGAATAGTCAAGAAACCTGTAAGAATACATGTGTTCTCAAGCAGGAAGTGATTGAACATTATATATCATACTATATATAATGTGCATAAACTGCAGAAATAGTAATGTACCGGTGATGAATAAAAATGAACATCAAAATACACATCATGTCCCATAGGAATCTACTTGCATTGATGTTAATCTGGGTCAGTTACTGTAGAAATATTAGGATTTTTATGCACCATTCACTGAAGTTATTTTTCAGTACTAGGAAAAAAGTATGTATTTAAGTTGGATGAATATTTCTGAGAACAATCTTGTGAAAATTTGATTATAAATCCACATAAATCAAAAAAAATTATGAACACAAAAGTCACATGGACATTAAAATGTAGCAATATATATGCCAATTTAAATCCATCTTGAAATATATATCATCCACTGATCCAAAACTATTTATTTAATGAACTTGAATTTATGTATAATGTTGTTCAGCTAGGAAGCTCCCCCATAGATTGAATTTTCTGTTCCAACAGTGTTTAGGAGGAGTGATCTCCTAAATGTGTATGCAAATATGTGCTACACAAAAATCTTCCCACTCTCATCCAGAACAATGCCTTGATATTACCTTCACCCCAAGTAAAACACAGTTGGAGGACAAGAGTTAGAAAATCTGTGAATACATATCTGGAATGTAAAATGGTCAGGAGTTCACAACCTTGCAGGTTGTAGAGGAGTTTCCAAAAGTAAAGGACAGGCTTGATAGACCCAACCTGATCTTTTATTAGAATTGGGAGCCATCTTGCCAGAAAGCCGTGAAAAGATAATTTGGGCTTTACTATAAATTACTGCAAATTCTGAACCTGCTTGGAATGCGTGCCCGTGCCTTGAACTCATCCATGCCTGGCTCTCTGACCAGATAACAGTGCTCTCTGAAACATTAGTGACACCTAATAAATATTGGCCTTCCCAGGCCAGACAACGACCCTCTCTGAGTCTCTAATGGTCCTCATAATTTCTGATGTTGGGGCCAGCAAAAAAAATGTAAACTACCATTAGTGTGATGCTTTCAAAGTTCTGTTATCTGTAACCCCCTTTTTGTGTAACTTTCTGGGCTATATAGCTGGGCTGTAGGAAAGGTGGTGTTGCTGTCTTGTTCCCGCCATTTTTGGAGGGAGAGGCAGCCTGGCCGGTTTTAATAATAAGCTTGCCTTAATTTGATTTTAATTGGAGTCAGTGGTCTTTTCTTGCATCCTAGTCCAACATTTTGGAGTTCCCCAGTGAGATGACCCTGCCCGACCAGATCACAAGGCCAGACTGCTGAAAATTCTGAAGCTGGCCTTCCCTCCAGGGCTACGGGCTGGGGAGCCACTCTAGGGGGTGCACAACTTGAGATGTTCCAAGGCCTTGGAGTGAGCCGTCGGTCTGGGGAGCACTGCAGTGAACCACCGCACTGAAACTATTAGCAAGCACCTGGTGGAGGAGGCCTCCATAGGTAAGTGGCACCTTGATAACATCTTATATCTGGTTAAGGGAGATCTGTTCTAATGACAGAGAGGTGGCCTGGGGAGGCTCACATACACTCCTGTCCAGGACAGTAATGAGAATCGTTCTGTCCTCTGTTCCGTTCTGTAGGGAATTCCTTTCAAGGTTAGAGAGGTGCCGAGGGACACGCACGTGCTCCTACCCCAGAGCTTTAGCAAGAAGTTGAATTGCTCCTCTGTTTTTCTGTTTTGGCACCGGGATTCTGTTGGTTTTTTTTTTTTGTGTGTGTGTGTGTGTGTGTTTTGTTCTGTGTTCTATATGTTTTTTTGTTTTTGTGCATTTTGTTTTGTGATTTCTGTGATAAAATCTTAAGGATATTGAACGTGAAAATGGGTAACAAAGCAAGTAAGCCTGACACCCATTTGGACTGTGTTTTAAGGAACTGTGATGAACTTTACCACCATTTGTTAAGCAGAATGAGAGAAGCCCCTAGCTGGCTGCCTGGAGCACACCCAGTGCAGATGGCAATGCCTTCTGGGGAATGAAGAACTGAGTATCTCCCAGCATCTGCCAAAGCCCTGTTTATTCAGGGAATTCCCTCCTTCGTTCCCTGCACTGTAAGGATAATGCCGCCTCTGTCTTCTTAAAAAAAGAGAAAAACAAAAAGGAGACACTAAATGCAGTAAAGTCACCATGGAGACACTTTATTTTACATTTCAGGTTGCTCCTCTGTGAAAACATTTGGTCCCCTTGTGGGGACATCTGTGGTGCCACTGGGGAAGGAGATTTTTCTCTTATTTGCTCTGTTTTAAAGGGTTCTGTCTGTCAGCCATTGTCTGGAGTTCATTTCTGCCTGTCTTGTGCCTTTTTTCTGGCCCTTTAAGACATGTGCAATAATGTGTTAATATTATAAATTGTTTCTTGGAAATGATCTTAGCTGAATTTGTGTCTAAATGATGATGTTTCATTGTACCAATCTGGTATCTGAATGGGTTTTTGAAGCATTTCACAATCTTGCAGTTAAAATTCGGGTTTAGGTAATTGTTTAGTTTATGGTTTCAGATAATTCATGCCAGAGAATATAAATACTTAGGATGGAAAACTAAAGAACTCTACTTCCAAGTTGGCAAGTAACTTCCCAATCATTCAGTCTTTTTTTTACCAATTTTAAATTAGGTAGCCTGGGAAAATGTCACTGTGTGTACCAGTGCATTAATTTGGACAAGGATACTAAATCATAGTATGATATCTGTTGACAAAACAACTTGTAAAGATATAAAATTTTGTGAATTGTATCTTAAACTTGTATCATAATTTTCAACATCCTAACATGAAAATTATGGTTAAAATACCTTAGGCCTAAGGTTTCTGCTCAGAATAGCCATTTTTTCCTGCTTCTTCCAGACCTCAGCCAGGGATTATTTTGAAATGCAAATGAAAGAAGCCTGTAAGCTTAGTAGGAGACTTATTTGAGGCCTAAGGGAAAAAAAAGTAAATTGTATGGTATTTACTTATTACTGGCCAGTCATTTTTTCTAGGACTCATATTTTTTTCCTTAGATTCTTTATTTATTTTTTGAGCTCATGATTTTGCTCCTACAGACCTAGGTTAATGTTTTTCTGATCAGTAATATCTTTGACCAACTGTGGAATTTTTAAATCATTGCAGTGGAGATTTCACCTGTGAAAAGCTACAAGGCCTTCACTTTTATTATGTGTGCACAATTTGTTATGTGTTGTATGTCTATATATGTATACATATGTCCGTATATCATATATATGATACACAAATTAACATATATAAGGAGCACTCATATTAAAAAGCACTCATAAAAACAATTTTAAAAAGTGGATCCAAAGATCTTTAATTCATGTGATTTAAATGTTTCAATTTAAATTGGGTAAACTGATAAATATAAATTTCTTTAAATTTAAGCTTACAAGTTTTTCTAGGTGTTCAAAAATCTAATAAAGTATTAATGTCTATAAAAGGTCTAATATGCCTATGTTCCAGGACTTTTCTTTCAATCAAAAAAATGGCTTACACTGTTCAAAACATTTGTCTAATATTTTGATAAATAAGTAAAGTAAATTTGATATGGGATTACTCATTCATGAGTACTTTTGTTTGATATCTGATTGATATACTAAGGTCTGTATAAGTTTGTACTAAAGTCTGTATAAGATTGTAAAAATCAGTCATGTGTTAAAGAGACAAAAATTTCTTAAACATAAGTTTACCCATAACATTTAGTTTATTAAGATTTAAATTTTCTAGAGCAGGCAACCATAAAAATTAAACAACTGTTTAATTAAGAACTGTTATTTTAGAGCACTGTACTGCCATTTCTTTAAAAGCTAAACTTGGTTAATGTAGAAACATCAATGTAATTGTGATGCTATTAATGTGCTCATATCTTCCAGTTATAAAACTCTATGAGGTAGAAACTTTAAAAGAGCATTATATCAATCAGGTGTTCTGAAGTTGTATGGTAAACAAAATATATATTGGGGATTTATTTACCTGTTATCAATAATATATGTAAAGTTTTATGTTACTTTTTACATTGTGGAACAATTTAAATGTATTTTTAAGTTAATGAGACCCTAATCTATGTAAAGGTTAAAATCTTTCAGCCGTACTTTAATTCATGTTTTAAATGTGATATCATAGGGTGTGAGCTAATGTTCATGTGACCTCAAAAAATTTATGTAAACTTTGTAAAATGATATTTAAAAAACAAAGATCAGCTTTAGAACTAAAGCATTTAAGGTTTATAAGGAGCCCTGCTTACCTGAGATAAGACTCTGTGTCCCATCTTACTACATGTGAGAATGACTACAAAAGCAGTAGGTCAGATTTTATTTCATTTAAAGTTATGTTCAAATTTTTTTTTCTGTCAAGATTACTAGGATCTCAAAAAGATGATATAATATATAACTCACCCAAAAAATTCAGGGTAGCTATTACATGAACTAAGTATTTTTACTCTTGTTAAAAAAATTTTATTTTTTAATTTCCTTATATGTGATCTAAAGATTCCCTGTTGGTGTTTTAGAGAAGTGTTGCTTTAAGAACACAACATGGGTTAATTTAAGATAATAAGTCATCAACTACAAGACAGACAGAATAATAAGATCCCAATTAATAATATATAAATAATTATAAACTTATAGACATTAAAGCACAGTACTCTTAATATATGGCTGTTAAAATTCATTTGCTGGTTGTTTCAGATTAGGATTGAAAATTAAAGTTAAATAAAAAGGTCCAAAAAAAACGATATTTGACTCTTGCCCTCTGAGTCAGTCTGAATCCAGGGAACAAGGGATTTCTCTATGAGCTTTGCAACTCTGGGCCACATAACCTCCCGATAAGAGAGATTAATGAGACCACTGGAGAACAGAAAGCCAATCAGTGCATTTGCTACAAAGAGGTGAGTCATCAGGAAAGGGAGACATCCCTGATGCTTCTGAGGGAAGCCACATGGTCAAGCAAGACCTGGACCCACATAGCTCAAATTGCACTAGCAGAACTGAGAAGCTGCTCTCAAGTTTCCCAAAAAATGACTCCCATAAAAGCTCAGCTGACTGCTAACAATAGATAGAAACAAAAGTCAGTTTGACTGCTTCATCTTAAACACTTAGCAAAGACAGTTAAAACCAAAATACAGCCCATCCTGGGCATTTTAAATAATAAAAATAATAATAATAATAATAATAATAATAATAATAATAATAATATTTTAAGGTATACACTTTATGTTAGCCTCCCAAAATAAGTAAAACTGTTGGCTACAAAGAAGGATTCTCAGAGAGGAATGCCTGATAACTATAAAAATAGACTATCAAGAGGAGCTGCCAGAGGCAGAAGTTTTTAGTTTAAGGCCTACAGATATTCCTAACCTACACAGGTAGGCTTGGTGTTTGCTAGTACAATTATCCAGCCCTGAGTAACAGAATTAAATGTTTCTCTATTAAACACAGAGGTCATACTAGTGAAAGGATTCTGCAAAATCAGATGACATTAAATTATTAAACTGTATATTATGGGGAGGGACAACTGTATCACTAAAAGTTAAATATTAAGTTCACAGTCCTGATAATTGGGGATATTAAAGACTGGTGAGGGTACTTCATACAGTGACATGATCCAGCTACTACAACATTTATTCAATACTCATGTTTTTTGTTTCTCTCATAGAAGAACCCATCCCCAGATGACTTTACAACCTGTTCTTCCTCAACAAGACTTCAAAAAGAACTGACTTCAAAAAGGCAACTCATGTCCCTCACGCCATGCACACTCATGTCACCCTTTCTCAGGTGAGAATAAGCTAAAATGAGAGACGACACTCTACTTACACCAATGGAGCCAAAAATAAATAGACTATCAATAGAAGTAATTAATTAAGTCAGGTGATATCAGGGAGACTGGTTTTCGGTGAGTTCTAAAAATTTGGTGACTGTTAACTGAGTGATTAAAATTTCCTCAGTGCTTTTCCACTAACCTATCAAGGATTACAAAGGGACACATAAGAAAAGGGGGGAATGATACACCCAACCTTACCTTTTATTAAAATTGGGAGCCATCTTGCAACAAAGCCATGAAAAAATCATTTTGGCTTTACTGTAAATTACTGCAAATTCTGAACCTGCTTGGAATGACTGCCAGTGCCTTGAACTCACCCGTGCATGGCTCTCTGACCAGATAGCAGCCCTCTCTGAAACTTTGTCACACCTCATAAATATTGGCCTTTTGTGGCCAGACAATGACCCTCTCTGAGGCTCTAATGGTCCTCATAAATTTTGATTTTGGGGCTAGCAAAAAAAAAAAATGTAAACTCCCATTAGTGTGATGCTTGTCAGAGTTCTATTATCTGTTACCCCATTTTTGTGTAACTTTCTGGGCTACAAACCTGGGCTGTAGTAAAGGTGGGGTTGCTCTCTTGTTCTCGCAATTTTGGGAGGGAGTGGCAGCCCAGCCAGTGGAAATAATAAGCTTACTTTAATTTGATTTTAATTGGAGTCAGTGTTCTTTTCTTACATCCTGGTCTAAGAGGTAAACACTCCACAAACATAGTGCTCTGCTGGCCTAAAGACTTCTTGAGAAACTGCCTCTGAGGTTGGATACTTTAAATATATTTTGTTGTCAGAAGGTTTAGCTTCTTTTCTAGTGAGACCATCAAAGCTGGGTCTGCATCTATGTGAATGGAGAGCATGGTTTCTTATTTTCCAATGAACATGAGGCAGCAGTGCTGAATTATCTCTTGGTAGGTAAACTGTGGCCATTGGGGGCTAAGTGTCTCCCTGTGAGGACTGTGAAGCCAATTGATCATCCTCCATTTTTGTGGTGTTTCTTGGTGCTGCACTGGGAGTTTGGTATTTGCTTCACGAAATACAAGGAGTTCAACTGCGACACAGTGCTGGAGGGAGTTCTGTCATGTGTGGTGGGTCAGAAACTGCAGGAGAATGCACCAACCAGGCTTCTATTTCACATAGCTTTTTCCTTGACCATACCCACCTGATTCTGAACATTGCCTTGAAACCTCTCCATATAATAAGATGCCTTAACATGTAAGGTTCTGCTGGATGCACCATGGCAGCCAAAAGGCATTTGGAAGTCAATTGGAAATCCACACGGCCCCACCTCAGATATTTTATCACACACCTGCACACCACTGCTCTGGGCCCACTATTCAGCAGTGCAAATTACTGGCATCTCTGTTCTTCACAATTTTCATGAAACCCAGTCAATCAAGGCACTGTCTGGTACACTCATGATCAGCAACAGGAGATCCAAAGGTTCTCCAGTGCCACCTGGTCATGGGAGTTTTAAAAATTTCAGGGTGTTTATCTAGCCACTTTTCAAGGATGAAGTTGGAGAAACTGTGGGTTTCAATTCATTCAGGAACCATTTAATGTTGAGGAACCTCATTTCAATGAATGCTCTGGAGAACTCTCAAAGGCAAGGCTTCCCAAAGAGTAGCCAAACGGTCACATGAAGCCCAGCCCATTGAGGTCTACAATGTGAGGTCCATGTGTGTTTTGACTCTCAACTATGCCTGTCAAGTCTTTCAGAATAAAATCATGTGATATCCTGGCTGAGATTCCCAGTGATCAGTCGAAAGCCACCCTTGGCCTAGATTTCAGTTTCCAAGGGCGACTCTCATGCGTGGCATTCTAAAATCGCAACACAATTCATGACAATACTTCTCTGAGGTCAGTTTCAGAACTCAGTCTCTAAGGGGAATCATACCAAAGTTCCAGCCCTGGTGGATCCAGTCATTTCTTCCAACTTCTACACAAATGAACACAATTAAAACCAAAAAACTCCCACATGGTCCTCACCTTCTTCCATATAGACACTCATTATAACCTCTGGCTGGAGGTTTCCATGAGGGGTGCAGCACAAGACGGTATCCAAAACAAGCTCCCTTGTCCCTTATTTGCTTAAAGTCAGCTAGGCCTGGACACCATTCCTGTGAACCAGGAGTGATAAAATAAGCCTGGCCTTAATACTGCTCTGCTTCTCCAATTTGAGGCCTACTGACTGTCAGGTATAGATTCTTTATGTGATTTGGAATAATGAAAAAACCCAAGCTCATATGGGCTAGCCTCTCCAGGGCTTTGAAGAACTCTTTTGACTCAAAGGATCCATATTCTCACTTGATGGAGATCAGAAACCTATCAGAGTAAGGCAAGATACTCCATACACAGTGACTGACCTTTTTGCCATTTTGGTTTTGAAACCACACATGGAATCTTTCTTTAGTTCCAACAGGTGCTGAGAATCTAAGCCACTGCCTCACACAGGGCCAAGTGGCTGATTCAGACACATCCCTTTCCAAAGCAATTAAGCAAAGATACACAGGTGATGCCCATTCATTTCCATTTGAAAACTGTTTTCTTAACGCTTCACAAATTGGTGGACTGAGGCAAAGACCTTCCTGACACTCAGAGCAACAGAAAAATAGGTAAGCAAAAGGCCCAAAGCAGGGTTTCTCTACTGAGACTTTCTTTGTCACACTGTTATCTGAGTTTTCTGAGATGCTTGCTATTTCATTCAGCTATCCAGTACATGGACATGTCACAGAGCTTGGAGGTGGTACATATCTTGGACAGAAAACCATGAGCCTACTCTGGAGAGTGGCCAGAATTCAGGAAGAAAACAGGAACTTCAGAAGATAGTGGGTGTTGCCCGTCCCTAAAGCAACCTGCAGTCCACTCATAAATTGGACAGGATGAATGTTGGCAAACTTTCAACTAGACAGGACACATCCATTGATGCATTATCTTTTATAATGTGTACAACCAAGGACACAGTGGGATACACAGTCATACCAACAATCGCCTTGTCAAATGACTTACTATAAACAGTCCACTCCAAAACAAACAAACCGCCTTTCTTACCTATTCTCAGAACATGAGACTAAACCACAAAATCAAAACCACACCCACAATGACACCTCCTTTATTCAAGTAGGTCTGTGACTAATTGGAATGTACTCTGACTGATGGGCCATGCTATGTTTCCTTGAAATGGCCTGTCCTTCTCATATCTGGTCTCATTGGCCAACACTGTGAAGTTTTCAGGAGCCAGTGGTGAGCCACTACCTGCTTTCTAAGGAAATTCCCCTTTTCAGAACTCTCCTGGCATTTGGCAATCCTCACATCAGTAGGTACCAAGGAAGACTTACTCTGTCCTTGGTTATTCCAAACAACTGAGCCCACTGGGAAAGAAACTGGGACTGACTCTGGGTGCCTGGCTTCCTGGATCCCAAGTTCAGAGAGATCCGTCATCAAGGAAGAGAGGTAGGTCACTTCATTCAGGAACGGAATGAGGTTACTGCCGTGGCAACCACTTTGTCCTAACAATTGCTTTCAAGGGTCCCATGAGATGGAGGCTGCCCCTACTTCCTGTGACACTTTCACAAGTTAGATTGGTATATCAACCATTGGCACCTGGGAACAGCTCTCCACACAGGCCTGGTTTGGTCCATCTTCTCTACATTAAGAAGAGAGAAGCTGATTCAGACACAACCCTTCATCCTGACCAGGTTGCTTGCCATGGAGGATGACTTTTGCTCTCTGAGGTCCTCCATAGCTGCTTACAACTTCTCCAGGAATCATTTCTGCATGGACCTTTGAGTTTCTCAGCATGTGGAAGATCCCCTATATTCCTGTATTGTAAGAGCAACTCTATCCCTGCTCTTCCGTAATGTTAAATTGACTGAACAGTGTATGGTTAGGTTAACTAACAGGTTCGATTTGGATTAGGAATCTTTCTGCCCGATGAATAATGGTATTGGGAAACTGCGATATTTACAAGAATATATAGGTGAAATATAAGTATGAAAACAGAAATCTAGCTAAGATATGAAGCCCAAAAGGGCATTGGGCCCTTGATTGGGATACGTAGCTTTGAATTATGTTCTGCACTGATGTGTCAGGTAAATCGATATACAATGGCTTAGGTCCTTGTACCATGGATGATTAAATGTAGAAGAGAACTTCCAGTCAAAAGGGATAGTCGGTAGGATTCAGAAGATTCTCAGTAGGTTTAGAAAGAAGAGTGAGTATAGGATTTGGACCAAATGTTGTTTAGCAATAGGGTTTCGGTAGACAGTGAATGTTAATGTCAGCACAAGTGAAGAGACTGTCACAATGATGAACTGGGGAAAATAGTTAGGAAAGCTGATATCAATAGAGACATTACGAAATCAGGCAAAGTATAAAGTGAGTGATAGGATTAGATATTTTCAACAGGGTTGAGTTTGAATATATAATCTAAGAAAGAAACAAATATGTAGTGACCAATAGGATTGACATTTGACAGCATTAGGCAACCTGGACATGGATGTTTAGTAATCCATGCTCACTTTTCATTTAGTCTTAGCTACAATCTTAAGTGTGACCTTTGCTTTTTTTGTCCAGAATATTACTGTGATAAAACGTACATGTAGATCAGGTGACATGACTCTTTTTTCCACCATTTCTGGCAGCAACATTTTCAAGACGTATAAATTAGTAATGGGGGTAAAAAGAGGTGTACCCTTTGTCTGTGCATATAGAGATACTGCATGAATAGACCATACTGTGAATAAATAATATATCTGGTTCTGACTTTAAATAATGGATTGAAATTATATCTGAAAAAATACAGGAAATCTTATATTGACATACAAACATTCATTCCAACCAGTTATATATCTAATGGCCACATTAAGGTTATGGTTTATCATGAAGGGTGTGTGAGTTTTGCTTCAAAAGTGATTATGGAAATCGGAAATAATGTGTTTGGAAAGAAGTCTCATGAAAAGACCAGTCAAGAAACATGGAGGAATACATGTTTCATGAAGCAGGAAGTGATTCTGAAACAAATGCGCATAAATTTGTGAACTTGTGGGTGAAGTATATATTTCCTATGATTTGTGAAAACTGAAGAAATAGTAATGTACGAGTGTTGAATGAAAAAAAACGTCAGAATACACATCATGTCCCATACGAATCTACTTGATTGATGTTAATCTGGGTCAGTTACTGTACAAATATTAGGATTTATAAGCACCATTTACAGAAGTTAGTTTTCAGAACTATGAAACAATGTGTATTTCAGGTGGATGAATATTTCTGAGAATAATTTTTGAAAAGTCTATTATAAATCCACATTTTTGAACATGGATGAACTTAGGGAGTGTATTTAAGAAACATATATTTCATATTTTAAAAATCAGGACAGTGTATATATATATATATATATATATATATATATATATATATATATATTCATAATTATATATATGTGTATATACATATATATGTGTCTATATACACACACACACACACACGCACACACAAAACACACACACAGACATTTAAATGTAGTTATATATATGCCAATCGAAGTTCATCATAAAATATATAGCATCCACAGATGCAAAAATATTTATTTTACTGAACAAGGATTTATGTATAATGTTGTTCTACTAGAAAGCTCACCCATAGTTTGAATTTTCAGTTCCAACAGCGTTTAGAGGAGTGATCTCTTCTCACAAGTTGTATCTGCCAAGTCAGTCACCTCACAAAAATGATCGTGTGATACCAGGTAGAATTCTATATAAGCATATAAAAATAAATGTGCTGAATAGGCTACAGAGAAAGGGAGAGGAATTTACATATTTGTTAACTTTAACAACACATGGAGAACTATTTCAATTAAAAATTGACTAGATTTATAACACCTACCATTTATCATGCCAATGGCAAGTCCAACTATACCCCATGCCTCCTCTAAACTGCTTGTATTTCTATTATGTTTGGGTTGTTTTTCTCCATCATGTTTGGATTAGTAGACAGAGTATAGTAGGGTATGGGTTATTGTCAGGGATTCAGTATATTCAATGGAATATAGGAAAATGAATCCAATGTGTATAAAATATATGCTACACAATTATCTTCCCACTCTCATCCAGAACAATGCCTTTACATTACCTTCACCCCAAGTAAGACACAATTAGAGTAGAAGAGTTTGAAAATCCGTGAATGCATATCTGGGGTGGAAACAGTACTAAGAAACAAATAAGTATTTCAGGTGGATGAATATTTCTGAGAATAATCTTGTGAAAAGTTGATTATAAATCCACAACATAAATATGAATGAATTTAGGAAGTGTGTAATAAGACACATATTTCATGTTTTGAAAAATCTTGAGAGTGTATCTATCTATCTATCTATCTATCTATATATATATATATATATATATATATATATATATACATATTTATATACACAAACAGAGAGAGACATTAAAAATTGCAATATATATGCCAAACGAAATTCACCATGAAATGTATATCATCCACAGATCCAAATATATTCATTTTACTGAACATTGATTTATGTATAATGTTGTTCAACTAGGAAGCTCACTCACATTTGAATTAAATGTTCAAGCAGCATTTAGGAGGAGTGATCTCTTCTTCCAATTTGTATCTGCCAAATCAGCCACCTCACAAGAATGTACGTGTGGTACCAGGTAGGATTCTATATGTGCATATAAAAATACGTGTGCTGAATAGGCTACAGAGAAAGGGGGACAGGAATTCATTATTTGTTAACTTTAAAAACGCATGGAGAACTATTTCAACAAATAATTGACTAGATTTATAACTGCTACACTATACCATGCAAAAGGCAACTCCAACTATAAAACATACCTCCTCTAAACTGCCTGTATTTCTATTCTGTTTGTGTTATTTTTCTCCATCATATTAGGATTAGTAGTCAGAGTCTAATAGGGTATATGTTAGTTTCAGGGATTCAGCATTTCTAATGGAAAATAGGAAATTGAATCCAATGTGTATGCAAATATGTGCTACACAAAATTCTTCCCACTTTCATCCAGAACAATGCCTTGATATTACATTCTCCTCAAGTAAGACACAATTAGAGGATAAGAGTTAGAAAATCTGTGAATATATATCTGGAATGGAGAATACTCAGGAGTTTACAACTTTGGAGGTGGTAGAGAAGATTCTAAAAGTAAGGGATAGGGTAAACATTCCACAAACATGCAGCTCTGCTGGCCTACATACTTTTTGAGAAACTGCCTCTAAGGGTGGGCACTTGAAATATTTGATGTTCTGAGGAGATTTAGTTTATTTGTAGAGAGACCATCAAAGCTGGGTCTGCATCTATGTTACTTGGAGGACATGGTTTCTTATCATCCAATGAACATGAGGCAGCAGTGCTGAATTCTCTCTTTGTAGGTAAACTATGGACACTGGGGTCTAAGTGTCTTTCAGTGTGGACTGTGAAGAGAATTGGTCATCCTCCACTTTTCGTGGTGTTTCTCGCTGCTCCACTGGGAGTTTGGTATTTGCTTCAAGAAATACAAGGAGTTAAAATGGGACAGAGTGGTGGAGGGAGTTCTTTAAGGTGTGGTGAGTCAGGGTCTTCAGGAGAATGCACCAACCAAGGTTCTATCCCACGTAGATTGCCCCCTTGAGAATAGCAATATGATTCTGAACATTGCAGTGAATCCTCTCCATGTAACAAGATGCCTTTACATATATGGGTCTGCTGGCTGCACCATGTCAGTCACAAGCCATTTGGAAGCCAATGGCTGATCCACATGGCCACAACACAGATGTTTTATCACACAATTGCATACCACTGCTCTAGGCCAACTACTCACCAGGCTCCAACTTACTGGCATATCTGTTCTACACCATTTTCATGAAACAAAGTCAATCAAGGCAGTGTCTGGTATACTCAGGATCAGAAACAGGACATCCAAAGTTTTTCCAATGCCAGCTGAACATGAAAATATCAAAAATTTCATGGTAATTTTCTACCCATTTTTCACGGATGAAGTTTGCGGCTCTGAGGGCTTCAATTAATTCAGGAACCATTAAATGGTGAAGAAGCTAATTTCAATGAAAGCACTGGAGCACTCTAACAGGCATGGTTTCCCTAAGGGTGGCCAAAATGTCACATGAAGCCAGGCCCATTGAGATCTACAATGTGAGGTTCATGTGTGTTTTAAACTCAAATATGGCTGCCAAGTCTTTAAGAAAAATTGTATGTAATATCCGGGCTGAAATTCCCAGTGTTCTGTGGAAATCCAACCTGGGCCTAGATCTCAGGTTCCAAGGGCGACTCTCATGTGTGGCCTCCTAAAATCCCAACACAATTCATGGCAATTCTTCTCTGAGGTCAGTTAAAGAACTCAGTCTCTAAGGGGAATCACACCAGAGTTCAAGCCCAGTGGAACAGTCATCTCTTCCAACCGCCACACAAATGACCACAATTAAAACCAAAACACTCCCACATGGTCCTCATCTTCTTCCATATAGACACTCCTTATAACGTCTGGCTGGAGTTTTCAATGAGGTCCACAGCCCAAGTCAGTGTCCAAATTAAGGTCCTGTTCCCCTCATTTGTCTAACATCAAGGTGGCCTGGACACACTTCCTGTAAACCAGGAGTGATCAAATAGGCCTGCCATTAATACTGCTCGGCTTTTTCAATTTGAGGCCTTCTGACTCTGGGGTTTAGATTCTTTATGTGAATTTGAGTCATGAGAAAACCCAAGTCCCTCTGCAGAGATTTGAAGAACTCATTTGGCCCAAAGGATTCCTATTCTCCCTTCATGGAATTCAGGATCCTAACAGAGGAAGGTAAAAGAATTCATTCACAATGAGTGAATATTTGCCATTTTGTTTTTAGGTGGACACATGGGGTCTTTCTTTTAATCCATCAGGTTCTAAGAATCTAAGCCACTGCCTCACACAGGGCCAAGAGGCTGATTCAGACACATCCTTTTCCAAAGCAATTAAGCAAAGAGCCACAGGTGATGCCCATTCATTTCCATTTGAAAACTGTTTTCTTCAGGGTTCACAAAGGTGTGGCCTGAGGCAAAGACCTTCCTGACACTCAGAGCAACAGAAAAATAGGTAAGCAAAAGGCCCAAAGCAGGGTTTCTCTACTGAGACTTTCTTTGTCACACTGATATCTGAGTTTTCTGAGATGCTTGCTATTCCCTTCAGCTATCCATTATATGGCAATGTCACAGAGCTTGGAGGTGGTACATATCTTGGACAGAAAACCATGAGCCTGCTCTGAAGAGTGGCCAGAATTCAGGAAGAAAACAGAAACTCCGGAAGATAGTAGGTGTTGCCCGTCCCTAAAGCAACCTGCAGTCCACTCATAAATTGGGCAGGATGAATGTTGGCCAGCTTTCTACTAGACAGGACACATCCATTGATGCATTATCTTTTATAATGTCTACAACCACGGACACAGTGGGATACACAGGCATACAAACAATCGCCTTGTCAAATGACTTACTATAAACAGTCCACTCCAAAACAAACAAACCGCCTTTCTTACCTATTCTCAGAACATGAGACTAAACCACAAAATCACAACCACACCCACAACGACACCTCCTTTATTCAAGTAGGTCTGTGACTAATTGGAATGTACTCTGACTGATGGGCCATACTATGTTTCCTTGAAATGGCCTGTCCTTCTCAGATCGGGTCTCCTTGGCCAACACTGTGAAGTTTTCAGGAGCCAGTGGTGAGCCACTACCTGCTTTCTCAGGAAATTCCCCTTTTCAGAGCTCTCCTGGCATTTGGCAATCCTCACATCAGTAGGTACCAAGAAGACTTACTCTGTCCTTGGTTATTCCAAACAACTGAGCCCACTGGGAAAGAAACTGGGACTGACTCTGGGTGCCTGGCTTCCTGGATCCCAAGTTCAGAGAGATCCGTCATCAAGGAAGAGAGGTAGGTCACTTCATTCAGGAACTGAATGAGGTTACTGCCGTGGCAACCAATTTGTCCTAACAATTGCTTTCAAGGGTCCCATGAGATGGAGGCTGCCCCTACTTCCTGTGACACTTTCACAAGTTAGATTGGTATATCAACCATTGGCACCTGGGAACAGCTCTCCACACAGGCCTGGTTTGGTCCATCTTCTCTACATTAAGAAGAGAGAAGCTGATTCAGACACAACCCTTCATCCTGACCAGGTTGTTTGCCATGGAGGATGACTTTTGCTCTCTTAGGTCCTCCATAGCTGCTTACAACTTCTCCAGGAATCATTTCTGCATGGACCTTTGAGTTTCTCAGCATGTGGAAGATCCCCTATATTCCTGTATTGTAAGACCAACTCTATCCCTACTCTTCCGTAAAGTTAAATTGACTGAACAGTGTATGGTTAGGTTAACTAACAGGTTCGATTTGGATTAGGAATCTTTCTGCGCGATGAATAATGGTATTGGGAAACTGCGATATTTACAAGAATATATAGGTGAAATATAAGTATGAAAACAGAAATCTAGCTAAGATATGAAGCCCAAAAGGGCATTGGGCCCTTGATTGGGATACGTAGCTTTGAATTATGTTCTGCACTGATGTGTCAGGTAAATCGATATACAATGGCTTAGGTCCTTGTACCATGGATGATTAAATGTAGAAGAGAACTTCCAGTCAAAAGGGATAGTCGGTAGGATTCGGAAGATTCTCAGTAGATTTAGAAAGAAGAGTGAGTATAGGATTTGGACCAAATGTTGTTTAGCAATAGGGTTTCGGTAGACAGTGAATGTTAATGTCAGCACAAGTGAAGAGACTGTCCCAATGATGAACTGGGGAAAATAGTTAGGAAAGCTGATATCAATAGAGACATTACGAAATCAGGCAAAGTATAAAGTGAGTGATAGGATTAGATATTTTCAACAGGGTTGAGTTTGAATATATAATCTAAGAAAGAAACAAATATGTAGTGACCAATAGGATTGACATTTGACAGCATTAGGCAACCTGGACATGGATGTTTAGTAATCCATGCTCACTTTTCATTTAGTCTTTGCTACAATCTTAAGTGTGACCTTTGCTTTTTTTGTCCAGAATATTACTGTGATAAAACGTACATGTAGATCAGGTGACATGACTCTTTCTTCCACCATTTCTGGCAGCAACATTTTCAAGACGTATAAATTAGTAATGGGGGTAAAAAGAGGTGTACCCTTTGTCTGTGCATATAGAGATACTGCATGAATAGACCATACTGTGAATAAATAATATATCTGGTTCTGACTTTAAATAATGGATTGAAATTATATCTGAAAAAATACAGGAAATCTTAAATTGACATACAAACATTCATTCCAACCAGTTATATATCTAATGGCCACATTAATGTTATGGTTTATCATGAAGGGTGTGTGAGTTTTGCTTCAAAAGTGATTATGGAAATCGAAAATAATGTGTTTGGAAAGAAGTCTCATGAAAAGACCAGTCAAGAAACCTGGAGGAATACATGTTTCATGAAGCAGGAAGTGATTCTGAAACAAATGCGCATAAATTTGTGAACTTGTGGATGAAGTATATATTTCCTATGATTTGTAAAAACTGAAGCAATAGTAATGTACCAGTGTTGAATGAAAATAAACGTCAGAATACACATCATGTCCCATACTTATCTACTTGATTGATGTTAATCTGGGTCAGTTACTGTACAAATATTAGGATTTGTAAGCACCATTTACTGAAGTTAGTTTTCAGAACTATGAAACAAATGTGTATTTCAGGTGGATGAATATTTCTGAGAATAATTTTGTGAAAAGTTTATTATAAATCCACATTTTTGAACATGGATGAACTTAGGGAGTGTATTTAAGAAACATATATTTCATATTTTAAAAAATCAGGACAGTGTATATATATATATATATATATATATATATATATATATATATTCATAATTATATATATGTGTATATACATATATATGTGTCTATATATATATACACACACACACACACACACACAAAACACACACACAGACATTTAAATGTAGTTATATATATGCCAATCGAAGTTCATCATAAAATATATAGCATCCACAGATGCAAAATTATTTATTTTACTGAACAAGGATTTATGTATAATGTTGTTCTACTAGAAAGCTCACCCATAGTTTGAATTTTCAGTTCCAACAGCGTTTAGAGGAGTGATCTCTTCTCACAAGTTGTATCTGCCAAGTCAGTCACCTCACAAAAATGAACGTGTGATACCAGGTAGAATTCTATATAAGCATATAAAAATAAATGTGCTGAATAGGCTACAGAGAAAGGGAGAGGAATTTACATATTTGTTAACTTTAACAACACATGGAGAACTATTTCAATTAAAAATTGACTAGATTTATAACACCTACCATTTCTCATGCCAATGGCAAGTCCAACTATACCCCATGCCTCCTCTAAACTGCTTGTATTTCTATTATGTTTGGGTTGTTTTTCTCCATCATGTTTGGATTAGTAGACAGAGTATAGTAGGGTATGGGTTATTGTCAGGGATTCAGTATATTCAATGGAATATAGGAAAATGAATCCAATGTGTATAAAATATATGCTACACAATTATCTTCCCACTCTCATCCAGAACAATGCCTTTACATTACCTTCACCCCAAGTAAGACACAATTAGAGTAGAAGAGTTTGAAAATCCGTGAATGCATATCTGGGGTGGAAACAGTACTAAGAAACAAATAAGTATTTCAGGTGGATGAATATTTCTGAGAATAATCTTGTGAAAAGTTGATTATAAATCCACAACATAAATATGAATGAATTTAGGAAGTGTGTAATAAGACACATATTTCATGTTTTGAAAAATCTTGAGAGTGTATCTATATATATATATATATATATATATATATATATATATATATATACATATTTATATACACAAACAGAGAGAGACATTAAAAATTGCAATATATATGCCAAACGAAATTCACCATGAAATGTATATCATCCACAGATCCAAATATATTCATTTTACTGAACATTGATTTATGTATAATGTTGTTCAACTAGGAAGCTCACTCACATTTGAATTAAATGTTCAAGCAGCATTTAGGAGGAGTGATCTCTTCTTCCAATTTGTATCTGCCAAATCAGCCACCTCACAAGAATGTACGTGTGGTACCAGGTAGGATTCTATATGTGCATATAAAAATACGTGTGCTGAATAGGCTACAGAGAAAGGGGGACAGGAATTCATTATTTGTTAACTTTAAAAACGCATGGAGAACTATTTCAACAAATAATTGACTAGATTTATAACTGCTACACTATACCATGCAAAAGGCAACTCCAACTATAAAACATACCTCCTCTAAACTGCCTGTATTTCTATTCTGTTTGTGTTATTTTTCTCCATCATATTAGGATTAGTAGTCAGAGTCTAATAGGGTATATGTTAGTTTCAGGGATTCAGCATTTCTAATGGAAAATAGGAAATTGAATCCAATGTGAATGCAAATATGTGCTACACAAAATTCTTCCCACTTTCATCCAGAACAATGGCTTGACATTACACTCTCCTCAAATAAGTCACAATTAGAGGAAAAGAGTTAGAAAATCTGTGAATATATATCTGGAATGGAGAATACTCAGGAGTTTACAACTTTGGAGGTGGTAGAGAAGATTCTCAAAGTAAGGGACAGGGTAAACATTCCACAAACATGCAGCTCTGCTGGCCTACATACTTTTTGAGAAACTGCCTCTAAGGGTGGGCACTTGAAATATTTGATATTCTGAGGAGATTTAGTTCATTTGTAGAGAGACCATCAAAGCTGGGTCTGCATCTATGTTACTTGGAGGACATGGTTTCTTATTACCCAATGAACATGAGGCAGCAGTGCTGAATTCTCTCTTTGTAGGTAAACTATGGACACTGGGGTCTAAGTGTCTTTCAGTGTGGACTGTGAAGCCAATTGGTCATCCTCCACTTTTCGTGGTGTTTCTCGCTGCTCCACTGGGAGTTTGGTATTTGCTTCAAGAAATACAAGGAGTTAAAATGGGACAGAGTGGTGGAGGGAGTTCTTTAAGGTGTGGTGAGTCAGGGTCTTCAGGAGAATGCACCAACCAAGGTTCTATGCCACGTAGATTGCTCCCTTGAGAATAGCAATATGATTCTGAACATTGCAGTGAATCCTCTCCATGTAACAAGATGCCTTTACATATATGGGTCTGCTGGCTGCACCATGTCAGTCACAAGCCATTTGGAAGCCAATGGCTGATCCACAGGGCCACAACACAGATGTTTTATCACACAATTGCATACCACTGCTCTAGGCCAACTACTCACCAGACTCCAACTTACTGGCATATCTGTTCTACACCATTTTCATGAAACAAAGTCAATCAAGGGAGTGTCTGGTATACTCAGGATCAGAAACAAGACATCCAAAGTTTTTCCAGTGCCAGCTGAACATGAAAATATCAAAAATTTCATGGTAATTTTCTAGCCATTTTCCACGGATGAAGTTTGCGGCTCTGAGGGCTTCAATTAATTCAGGAACCATTAAATGGTGAAGAAGCTAATTTCAATGAAAGCACTGGAGCACTCTAACAGGCATGGTTTCCCTAAGGGTGGCCAAAATGTCACATGAAGCCAGGCCCATTGAGATCTACAATGTGAGGTTCATGTGTGTTTTAAACTCAAATATGGCTGCCAAGTCTTTAAGAAAAATTGTATGTAATATCCGGGCTGAAATTCCCAGTGTTCTGTGGAAATCCAACCTGGGCCTAGATCTCAGGTTCCAAGGGCGACTCTCATGTGTGGCCTCCTAAAATCCCAACACAATTCATGGCAATACTTCTCTGAGGTCAGTTAAAGAACTCAGTCTCTAAGGGGAATCACACCAGAGTTCAAGCCCAGTGGAACAGTCATCTCTTCCAACCGCCACACAAATGACCACAATTAAAACCAAAACACTCCCACATGGTCCTCATCTTCTTCCATATAGACACTCCTTATAACGTCTGGCTGGAGTTTTCAATGAGGTCCACAGCCCAAGTCAGTGTCCAAATTAAGGTCCTGTTCCCCTCATTTGTCTAACATCAAGGTGGCCTGGACACACTTCCTGTAAACCAGGAGTGATCAAATAGGCCTGCCATTAATACTGCTCGGCTTTTTCAATTTGAGGCCTTCTGACTCTGTGGTTTAGATTCTTTATGTGAATTTGAGTCATGAGAAAACCCAAGTCCCTCTGCAGAGATTTGAAGAACTCATTTGGCCCAAAGGATTCCTATTCTCCCTTCATGGAATTCAGGATCCTAACAGAGGAAGGTAAAAGAATTCATTCACAATGAGTGAATATTTGCCATTTTGTTTTTGGATGGACACATGGGGTCTTTCTTTTAATCCATCAGGTGCTAAGAATCTAAGCCACTGCCTTACACAGGGCCAAGAGGCTGATTCAGACACATCCTTTTCCAAAGCAATTAAGCAAAGAGCCACAGGTGATGCCCATTCATTTCCATTTGAAAACTGTTTTCTTCAGGGTTCACAAAGGTGTGGCCTGAGGCAAAGACCTTCCTGACACTCAGAGCAACAGAATAATAGGTAAGCAAAAGGCCCAAAGCAGGGTTTCTCTACTGAGACTTTCTTTGTCACACTGATATCTGAGTTTTCTGAGATGCTTGCTATTCCCTTCAGCTATCCATTATATGGCAATGTCACAGAGCTTGGAGGTGGTACATATCTTGGACAGAAAACCATGAGCCTGCTCTGAAGAGTGGCCAGAATTCAGGAAGAAAACAGGAACTCCGGAAGATAGTAGGTGTTGCCCGTCCCTAAAGCAACCTGCAGTCCACTCATAAATTGGGCAGCATGAATGTTGGCCAGCTTTCTACTAGACAGGACACATCCATTGATGCATTATCTTTTATAATGTCTACAACCACGGACACAGTGGGATACACAGGCATACAAACAATCGCCTTGTCAAATGACTTACTATAAACAGTCCACTCCAAAACAAACAAACCGCCTTTCTTACCTATTCTCAGAACATGAGACTAAACCACAAAATCACAACCACACCCACAACGACACCTCCTTTATTCAAGTAGGTCTGTGACTAATTGGAATGTACTCTGACTGATGGGCCATACTATGTTTCCTTGAAATGGCCTGTCCTTCTCAGATCGGGTCTCCTTGGCCAACACTGTGAAGTTTTCAGGAGCCAGTGGTGAGCCACTACCTGCTTTCTCAGGAAATTCCCCTTTTCAGAGCTCTCCTGGCATTTGGCAATCCTCACATCAGTAGGTACCAAGAAGACTTACTCTGTCCTTGGTTATTCCAAACAACTGAGCCCACTGGGAAAGAAACTGGGACTGACTCTGGGTGCCTGGCTTCCTGGATCCCAAGTTCAGAGAGATCCGTCATCAAGGAAGAGAGGTAGGTCACTTCATTCAGGAACTGAATGAGGTTACTGCCGTGGCAACCAATTTGTCCTAACAATTGCTTTCAAGGGTCCCATGAGATGGAGGCTGCCCCTACTTCCTGTGACACTTTCACAAGTTAGATTGGTATATCAACCATTGGCACCTGGGAACAGCTCTCCACACAGGCCTGGTTTGGTCCATCTTCTCTACATTAAGAAGAGAGAAGCTGATTCAGACACAACCCTTCATCCTGACCAGGTTGTTTGCCATGGAGGATGACTTTTGCTCTCTTAGGTCCTCCATAGCTGCTTACAACTTCTCCAGGAATCATTTCTGCATGGACCTTTGAGTTTCTCAGCATGTGGAAGATCCCCTATATTCCTGTATTGTAAGACCAACTCTATCCCTACTCTTCCGTAAAGTTAAATTGACTGAACAGTGTATGGTTAGGTTAACTAACAGGTTCGATTTGGATTAGGAATCTTTCTGCGCGATGAATAATGGTATTGGGAAACTGCGATATTTACAAGAATATATAGGTGAAATATAAGTATGAAAACAGAAATCTAGCTAAGATATGAAGCCCAAAAGGGCATTGGGCCCTTGATTGGGATACGTAGCTTTGAATTATGTTCTGCACTGATGTGTCAGGTAAATCGATATACAATGGCTTAGGTCCTTGTACCATGGATGATTAAATGTAGAAGAGAACTTCCAGTCAAAAGGGATAGTCGGTAGGATTCGGAAGATTCTCAGTAGATTTAGAAAGAAGAGTGAGTATAGGATTTGGACCAAATGTTGTTTAGCAATAGGGTTTCGGTAGACAGTGAATGTTAATGTCAGCACAAGTGAAGAGACTGTCACAATGATGAACTGGGGAAAATAGTTAGGAAAGCTGATATCAATAGAGACATTACGAAATCAGGCAAAGTATAAAGTGAGTGATAGGATTAGATATTTTCAACAGGGTTGAGTTTGAATATATAATCTAAGAAAGAAACAAATATGTAGTGACCAATAGGATTGACATTTGACAGCATTAGGCAACCTGGACATGGATGTTTAGTAATCCATGCTCACTTTTCATTTAGTCTTTGCTACAATCTTAAGTGTGACCTTTGCTTTTTTTGTCCAGAATATTACTGTGATAAAACGTACATGTAGATCAGGTGACATGACTCTTCTTCCACCATTTCTGGCAGCAACATTTTCAAGACGTATAAATTAGTAATGGGGGTAAAAAGAGGTGTACCCTTTGTCTGTGCATATAGAGATACTGCATGAATAGACCATACTGTGAATAAATAATATATCTGGTTCTGACTTTAAATAATGGATTGAAATTATATCTGAAAAAATACAGGAAATCTTATATTGACACACAAACATTCATTCCAACCAGTTATATATCTAATGGCCACATTAATGTTATGGTTTATCATGAAGGGTGTGTGAGTTTTGCTTCAAAAGTGATTATGGAAATCGAAAATAATGTGTTTGGAAAGAAGTCTCATGAAAAGACCAGTCAAGAAACCTGGAGGAATACATGTTTCATGAAGCAGGAAGTGATTCTGAAACAAATGCGCATAAATTTGTGAACTTGTGGATGAAGTATATATTTCCTATGATTTGTAAAAACTGAAGCAACAGTAATGTACCAGTGTTGAATGAAAATAAACGTCAGAATACACATCATGTCCCATACTTATCTACTTGATTGATGTTAATCTGGGTCAGTTACTGTACAAATATTAGGATTTGTAAGCACCATTTACTGAAGTTAGTTTTCAGAACTATGAAACAAATGTGTATTTCAGGTGGATGAATATTTCCGAGAATAATTTTGTGAAAAGTTTATTATAAATCCACATTTTTGAACATGGATGAACTTAGGGAGTGTATTTAAGAAACATATATTTCATATTTTAAAAATCAGGACAGTGTATATATATATATATATATATATATATATATATATATATATTCATAATTATATATATGTGTATATACATATATATGTGTCTATATATATATATACACACACACACACACACACACAAAACACACACACAGACATTTAAATGTAGTTATATATATGCCAATCGAAGTTCATCATAAAATATATAGCATCCACAGATGCAAAATTATTTATTTTACTGAACAAGGATTTATGTATAATGTTGTTCTACTAGAAAGCTCACCCATAGTTTGAATTTTCAGTTCCAACAGCGTTTAGAGGAGTGATCTCTTCTCACAAGTTGTATCTGCCAAGTCAGTCACCTCACAAAAATGAACGTGTGATACCAGGTAGAATTCTATATAAGCATATAAAAATAAATGTGCTGAATAGGCTACAGAGAAAGGGAGAGGAATTTACATATTTGTTAACTTTAACAACACATGGAGAACTATTTCAATTAAAAATTGACTAGATTTATAACACCTACCATTTATCATGCCAATGGCAAGTCCAACTATACCCCATGCCTCCTCTAAACTGCTTGTATTTCTATTATGTTTGGGTTGTTTTTCTCCATCATGTTTGGATTAGTAGACAGAGTATAGTAGGGTATGGGTTATTGTCAGGGATTCAGTATATTCAATGGAATATAGGAAAATGAATCCAATGTGTATAAAATATATGCTACACAATTATCTTCCCACTCTCATCCAGAACAATGCCTTTACATTACCTTCACCCCATGTAAGACACAATTAGAGTAGAAGAGTTTGAATATCCGTGAATGCATATCTGGGGTGGAAACAATACTAAGAAACAAATAAGTATTTCAGGTGGATGAATATTTCTGAGAATAATCTTGTGAAAAGTTGATTATAAATCCACAACATAAATATGAATGAATTTAGGAAGTGTGTAATAAGACACATATTTCATGTTTTGAAAAATCTTGAGAGTGTATCTATATATATATATATATATATATATATATATATATATATATATATATACATATTTATATACACAAACAGAGAGAGACATTAAAAATTGCAATATATATGCCAAACGAAATTCACCATGAAATGTATATCATCCACAGATCCAAATATATTCATTTTACTGAACATTGATTTATGTATAATGTTGTTCAACTAGGAAGCTCACTCACATTTGAATTAAATGTTCAAGCAGCATTTAGGAGGAGTGATCTCTTCTTCCAATTTGTATCTGCCAAATCAGCCACCTCACAAGAATGTACGTGTGGTACCAGGTAGGATTCTATATGTGCATATAAAAATACGTGTGCTGAATAGGCTACAGAGAAAGGGGGACAGGAATTCATTATTTGTTAACTTTAAAAACGCATGGAGAACTATTTCAACAAATAATTGAATAGATTTATAACTGCTACACTATACCATGCAAAAGGCAACTCCAACTATAAAACATACCTCCTCTAAACTGCCTGTATTTCTATTCTGTTTGTGTTATTTTTCTCCATCATATTAGGATTAGTAGTCAGAGTCTAATAGGGTATATGTTAGTTTCAGGGATTCAGCATTTCTAATGGAAAATAGGAAATTGAATCCAATGTGAATGCAAATATGTGCTACACAAAATTCTTCCCACTTTCATCCAGAACAATGGCTTGACATTACACTCTCCTCAAGTAAGTCACAATTAGAGGATAAGAGTTAGAAAATTTGTGAATATATATCTGGAATGGAGAATACTCAGGAGTTTACAACTTTGGAGGTGGTAGAGAAGATTCTCAAAGTAAGGGACAGGGTAAACATTCCACAAACATGCAGCTCTGCTGGCCTACATACTTTTTGAGAAACTGCCTCTAAGGGTGGGCACTTGAAATATTTGATGTTCTGAGGAGATTTAGTTCATTTGTAGAGAGACCATCAAAGCTGGGTCTGCATCTATGTTACTTGGAGGACATGGTTTCTTATTACCCAATGAACATGAGGCAGCAGTGCTGAATTCTCTCTTTGTAGGTAAACTATGGACACTGGGGTCTAAGTGTCTTTCAGTGTGGACTGTGAAGCCAATTGGTCATCCTCCACTTTTCGTGGTGTTTCTCGCTGCTCCACTGGGAGTTTGGTATTTGCTTCAAGAAATACAAGGAGTTAAAATGGGACAGAGTGGTGGAGGGAGTTCTTTAAGGTGTGGTGAGTCAGGGTCTTCAGGAGAATGCACCAACCAAGGTTCTATGCCACCTAGATTGCCCCCTTGAGAATAGCAATATGATTCTGAACATTGCAGTGAATCCTCTCCATGTAACAAGATGCCTTTACATATATGGGTCTGCTGGCTGCACCATGTCAGTCACAAGCCATTTGGAAGCCAATGGCTGATCCACATGGCCACAACACAGATGTTTTATCACACAATTGCATACCACTGCTCTAGGCCAACTACTCACCAGACTCCAACTTACTGGCATATCTGTTGTACACCATTTTCATGAAACAAAGTCAATCAAGGGAGTGTCTGGTATACTCAGGATCAGAAACAAGACATCCAAAGTTTTTCCAGTGCCAGCTGAACATGAAAATATCAAAAATTTCATGGTAATTTTCTAGCCATTTTCCACGGATGAAGTTTGCGGCTCTGAGGGCTTCAATTAATTCAGGAACCATTAAATGGTGAAGAAGCTAATTTCAATGAAAGCACTGGAGCACTCTAACAGGCATGGTTTCCCTAAGGGTGGCCAAAATGTCACATGAAGCCAGGCCCATTGAGATCTACAATGTGAGGTTCATGTGTGTTTTAAACTCAAATATGGCTGCCAAGTCTTTAAGAAAAATTGTATGTAATATCCGGGCTGAAATTCCCAGTGTTCTGTGGAAATCCAACCTGGGCCTAGATCTCAGGTTCCAAGGGCGACTCTCATGTGTGGCCTCCTAAAATCCCAACACAATTCATGGCAATACTTCTCTGAGGTCAGTTAAAGAACTCAGTCTCTAAGGGGAATCACACCAGAGTTCAAGCCCAGTGGAACAGTCATCTCTTCCAACCGCCACACAAATGACCACAATTAAAACCAAAACACTCCCACATGGTCCTCATCTTCTTCCATATAGACACTCCTTATAACGTCTGGCTGGAGTTTTCAATGAGGTCCACAGCCCAAGTCAGTGTCCAAATTAAGGTCCTGTTCCCCTCATTTGTCTAACATCAAGGTGGCCTGGACACACTTCCTGTAAACCAGGAGTGATCAAATAGGCCTGCCATTAATACTGCTCGGCTTTTTCAATTTGAGGCCTTCTGACTCTGTGGTTTAGATTCTTTATGTGAATTTGAGTCATGAGAAAACCCAAGTCCCTCTGCAGAGATTTGAAGAACTCATTTGGCCCAAAGGATTCCTATTCTCCCTTCATGGAATTCAGGATCCTAACAGAGGAAGGTAAAAGAATTCATTCACAATGAGTGAATATTTGCCATTTTGTTTTTGGATGGACACATGGGGTCTTTCTTTTAATCCATCAGGTGCTAAGAATCTAAGCCACTGCCTTACACAGGGCCAAGAGGCTGATTCAGACACATCCTTTTCCAAAGCAATTAAGCAAAGAGCCACAGGTGATGCCCATTCATTTCCATTTGAAAACTGTTTTCTTCAGGGTTCACAAAGGTGTGGCCTGAGGCAAAGACCTTCCTGACACTCAGAGCAACAGAAAAATAGGTAAGCAAAAGGCCCAAAGCAGGGTTTCTCTACTGAGACTTTCTTTGTCACACTGATATCTGAGTTTTCTGAGATGCTTGCTATTCCCTTCAGCTATCCATTATATGGCAATGTCACAGAGCTTGGAGGTGGTACATATCTTGGACAGAAAACCATGAGCCTGCTCTGAAGAGTGGCCAGAATTCAGGAAGAAAACAGGAACTCCGGAAGATAGTAGGTGTTGCCCGTCCCTAAAGCAACCTGCAGTCCACTCATAAATTGGGCAGGATGAATGTTGGCCAGCTTTCTACTAGACAGGACACATCCATTGATGCATTATCTTTTATAATGTCTACAACCACGGACACAGTGGGATACACAGGCATACAAACAATCGCCTTGTCAAATGACTTACTATAAACAGTCCACTCCAAAACAAACAAACCGCCTTTCTTACCTATTCTCAGAACATGAGACTAAACCACAAAATCACAACCACACCCACAACGACACCTCCTTTATTCAAGTAGGTCTGTGACTAATTGGAATGTACTCTGACTGATGGGCCATACTATGTTTCCTTGAAATGGCCTGTCCTTCTCAGATCGGGTCTCCTTGGCCAACACTGTGAAGTTTTCAGGAGCCAGTGGTGAGCCACTACCTGCTTTCTCAGGAAATTCCCCTTTTCAGAGCTCTCCTGGCATTTGGCAATCCTCACATCAGTAGGTACCAAGAAGACTTACTCTGTCCTTGGTTATTCCAAACAACTGAGCCCACTGGGAAAGAAACTGGGACTGACTCTGGGTGCCTGGCTTCCTGGATCCCAAGTTCAGAGAGATCCGTCATCAAGGAAGAGAGGTAGGTCACTTCATTCAGGAACTGAATGAGGTTACTGCCGTGGCAACCAATTTGTCCTAACAATTGCTTTCAAGGGTCCCATGAGATGGAGGCTGCCCCTACTTCCTGTGACACTTTCACAAGTTAGATTGGTATATCAACCATTGGCACCTGGGAACAGCTCTCCACACAGGCCTGGTTTGGTCCATCTTCTCTACATTAAGAAGAGAGAAGCTGATTCAGACACAACCCTTCATCCTGACCAGGTTGTTTGCCATGGAGGATGACTTTTGCTCTCTTAGGTCCTCCATAGCTGCTTACAACTTCTCCAGGAATCATTTCTGCATGGACCTTTGAGTTTCTCAGCATGTGGAAGATCCCCTATATTCCTGTATTGTAAGACCAACTCTATCCCTACTCTTCCGTAAAGTTAAATTGACTGAACAGTGTATGGTTAGGTTAACTAACAGGTTCGATTTGGATTAGGAATCTTTCTGCGCGATGAATAATGGTATTGGGAAACTGCGATATTTACAAGAATATATAGGTGAAATATAAGTATGAAAACAGAAATCTAGCTAAGATATGAAGCCCAAAAGGGCATTGGGCCCTTGATTGGGATACGTAGCTTTGAATTATGTTCTGCACTGATGTGTCAGGTAAATCGATATACAATGGCTTAGGTCCTTGTACCATGGATGATTAAATGTAGAAGAGAACTTCCAGTCAAAAGGGATAGTCGGTAGGATTCGGAAGATTCTCAGTAGATTTAGAAAGAAGAGTGAGTATAGGATTTGGACCAAATGTTGTTTAGCAATAGGGTTTCGGTAGACAGTGAATGTTAATGTCAGCACAAGTGAAGAGACTGTCACAATGATGAACTGGGGAAAATAGTTAGGAAAGCTGATATCAATAGAGACATTACGAAATCAGGCAAAGTATAAAGTGAGTGATAGGATTAGATATTTTCAACAGGGTTGAGTTTGAATATATAATCTAAGAAAGAAACAAATATGTAGTGACCAATAGGATTGACATTTGACAGCATTAGGCAACCTGGACATGGATGTTTAGTAATCCATGCTCACTTTTCATTTAGTCTTTGCTACAATCTTAAGTGTGACCTTTGCTTTTTTTGTCCAGAATATTACTGTGATAAAACGTACATGTAGATCAGGTGACATGACTCTTTCTTCCACCATTTCTGGCAGCAACATTTTCAAGACGTATAAATTAGTAATGGGGGTAAAAAGAGGTGTACCCTTTGTCTGTGCATATAGAGATACTGCATGAATAGACCATACTGTGAATAAATAATATATCTGGTTCTGACTTTAAATAATGGATTGAAATTATATCTGAAAAAATACAGGAAATCTTATATTGACACACAAACATTCATTCCAACCAGTTATATATCTAATGGCCACATTAATGTTATGGTTTATCATGAAGGGTGTGTGAGTTTTGCTTCAAAAGTGATTATGGATATCGAAAATAATGTGTTTGGAAAGAAGTCTCATGAAAAGACCAGTCAAGAAACCTGGAGGAATACATGTTTCATGAAGCAGGAAGTGATTCTGAAACAAATGCGCATAAATTTGTGAACTTGTGGATGAAGTATATATTTCCTATGATTTGTAAAAACTGAAGCAATAGTAATGTACCAGTGTTGAATGAAAATAAACGTCAGAATACACATCATGTCCCATACTTATCTACTTGATTGATGTTAATCTGGGTCAGTTACTGTACAAATATTAGGATTTGTAAGCACCATTTACTGAAGTTAGTTTTCAGAACTATGAAACAAATGTGTATTTCAGGTGGATGAATATTTCTGAGAATAATTTTGTGAAAAGTTTATTATAAATCCACATTTTTGAACATGGATGAACTTAGGTAGTGTATTTAAGAAACATATATTTCATATTTTAAAAATCAGGACAGTGTATATATATATATATATATATATATATATATATTCATAATTATATATATGTGTATATACATATATATGTGTCTATATATATATATACACACACACACACACACACACAAAACACACACACAGACATTTAAATGTAGTTATATATATGCCAATCGAAGTTCATCATAAAATATATAGCATCCACAGATGCAAAATTATTTATTTTACTGAACAAGGATTTATGTATAATGTTGTTCTACTAGAAAGCTCACCCATAGTTTGAATTTTCAGTTCCAACAGCGTTTAGAGGAGTGATCTCTTCTCACAAGTTGTATCTGCCAAGTCAGTCACCTCACAAAAATGAACGTGTGATACCAGGTAGAATTCTATATAAGCAAATAAAAATAAATGTGCTGAATAGGCTACAGAGAAAGGGAGAGGAATTTACATATTTGTTAACTTTAACAACACATGGAGAACTATTTCAATTAAAAATTGACTAGATTTATAACACCTACCATTTATCATGCCAATGGCAAGTCCAACTATACCCCATGCCTCCTCTAAACTGCTTGTATTTCTATTATGTTTGGGTTGTTTTTCTCCATCATGTTTGGATTAGTAGACAGAGTATAGTAGGGTATGGGTTATTGTCAGGGATTCAGTATATTCAATGGAATATAGGAAAATGAATCCAATGTGTATAAAATATATGCTACACAATTATCTTCCCACTCTCATCCAGAACAATGCCTTTACATTACCTTCACCCCAAGTAAGACACAATTAGAGTAGAAGAGTTTGAAAATCCGTGAATGCATATCTGGGGTGGAAACAATACTAAGAAACAAATAAGTATTTCAGGTGGATGAATATTTCTGAGAATAATCTTGTGAAAAGTTGATTATAAATCCACAACATAAATATGAATGAATTTAGGAAGTGTGTAATAAGACACATATTTCATGTTTTGAAAAATCTTGAGAGTGTATCTATATATATATATATATATATATATATATATATATATATATATACATATTTATATACACAAACAGAGAGAGACATTAAAAATTGCAATATATATGCCAAACGAAATTCACCATGAAATGTATATCATCCACAGATCCAAATATATTCATTTTACTGAACATTGATTTATGTATAATGTTGTTCAACTAGGAAGCTCACTCACATTTGAATTAAATGTTCAAGCAGCATTTAGGAGGAGTGGTCTCTTCTTCCAATTTGTATCTGCCAAATCAGCCACCTCACAAGAATGTACGTGTGGTACCAGGTAGGATTCTATATGTGCATATAAAAATACGTGTGCTGAATAGGCTACAGAGAAAGGGGGACAGGAATTCATTATTTGTTAACTTTAAAAACGCATGGAGAACTATTTCAACAAATAATTGACTAGATTTATAACTGCTACACTATACCATGCAAAAGGCAACTCCAACTATAAAACATACCTCCTCTAAACTGCCTGTATTTCTATTCTGTTTGTGTTATTTTTCTCCATCATATTAGGATTAGTAGTCAGAGTCTAATAGGGTATATGTTAGTTTCAGGGATTCAGCATTTCTAATGGAAAATAGGAAATTGAATCCAATGTGAATGCAAATATGTGCTACACAAAATTCTTCCCACTTTCATCCAGAACAATGGCTTGACATTACACTCTCCTCAAGTAAGTCACAATTAGAGGAAAAGAGTTAGAAAATCTGTGAATATATATCTGGAATGGAGAATACTCAGGAGTTTACAACTTTGGAGGTGGTAGAGAAGATTCTCAAAGTAAGGGACAGGGTAAACATTCCACAAACATGCAGCTCTGCTGGCCTACATACTTTTTGAGAAACTGCCTCTAAGGGTGGGCACTTGAAATATTTGATGTTCTGAGGAGATTTAGTTCTTTTGTAGAGAGACCATCAAAGCTGGGTCTGCATCTATGTTACTTGGAGGACATGGTTTCTTATTACCCAATGAACATGAGGCAGCAGTGCTGAATTCTCTCTTTGTAGGTAAACTATGGACACTGGGGTCTAAGTGTCTTTCAGTGTGGACTGTGAAGCCAATTGGTCATCCTCCACTTTTCGTGGTGTTTCTCGCTGCTCCACTGGGAGTTTGGTATTTGCTTCAAGAAATACAAGGAGTTAAAATGGGACAGAGTGGTGGAGGGAGTTCTTTAAGGTGTGGTGAGTCAGGGTCTTCAGGAGAATGCACCAACCAAGGTTCTATGCCACGTAGATTGCTCCCTTGAGAATAGCAATATGATTCTGAACATTGCAGTGAATCCTCTCCATGTAACAAGATGCCTTTACATATATGGGTCTGCTGGCTGCACCATGTCAGTCACAAGCCATTTGGAAGCCAATGGCTGATCCACATGGCCACAACACAGATGTTTTATCACACAATTGCATACCACTGCTCTAGGCCAACTACTCACCAGACTCCAACTTACTGGCATATCTGTTCTACACCATTTTCATGAAACAAAGTCAATCAAGGGAGTGTCTGGTATACTCAGGATCAGAAACAAGACATCCAAAGTTTTTCCAGTGCCAGCTGAACATGAAAATATCAAAAATTTCATGGTAATTTTCTAGCCATTTTCCACGGATGAAGTTTGCGGCTCTGAGGGCTTCAATTAATTCAGGAACCATTAAATGGTGAAGAAGCTAATTTCAATGAAAGCACTGGAGCACTCTAACAGGCATGGTTTCCCTAAGGGTGGCCAAAATGTCACATGAAGCCAGGCCCATTGAGATCTACAATGTGAGGTTCATGTGTGTTTTAAACTCAAATATGGCTGCCAAGTCTTTAAGAAAAATTGTATGTAATATCCGGGCTGAAATTCCCAGTGTTCTGTGGAAATCCAACCTGGGCCTAGATCTCAGGTTCCAAGGGCGACTCTCATGTGTGGCCTCCTAAAATCCCAACACAATTCATGGCAATACTTCTCTGAGGTCAGTTAAAGAACTCAGTCTCTAAGGGGAATCACACCAGAGTTCAAGCCCAGTGGAACAGTCATCTCTTCCAACCGCCACACAAATGACCACAATTAAAACCAAAACACTCCCACATGGTCCTCATCTTCTTCCATATAGACACTCCTTATAACGTCTGGCTGGAGTTTTCAATGAGGTCCACAGCCCAAGTCAGTGTCCAAATTAAGGTCCTGTTCCCCTCATTTGTCTAACATCAAGGTGGCCTGGACACACTTCCTGTAAACCAGGAGTGATCAAATAGGCCTGCCATTAATACTGCTCGGCTTTTTCAATTTGAGGCCTTCTGACTCTGTGGTTTAGATTCTTTATGTGAATTTGAGTCATGAGAAAACCCAAGTCCCTCTGCAGAGATTTGAAGAACTCATTTGGCCCAAAGGATTCCTATTCTCCCTTCATGGAATTCAGGATCCTAACAGAGGAAGGTAAAAGAATTCATTCACAATGAGTGAATATTTGCCATTTTGTTTTTGGATGGACACATGGGGTCTTTCTTTTAATCCATCAGGTGCTAAGAATCTAAGCCACTGCCTTACACAGGGCCAAGAGGCTGATTCAGACACATCCTTTTCCAAAGCAATTAAGCAAAGAGCCACAGGTGATGCCCATTCATTTCCATTTGAAAACTGTTTTCTTCAGGGTTCACAAAGGTGTGGCCTGAGGCAAAGACCTTCCTGACACTCAGAGCAACAGAAAAATAGGTAAGCAAAAGGCCCAAAGCAGGGTTTCTCTACTGAGACTTTCTTTGTCACACTGATATCTGAGTTTTCTGAGATGCTTGCTATTCCCTTCAGCTATCCATTATATGGCAATGTCACAGAGCTTGGAGGTGGTACATATCTTGGACAGAAAACCATGAGCCTGCTCTGAAGAGTGGCCAGAATTCAGGAAGAAAACAGGAACTCCGGAAGATAGTAGGTGTTGCCCGTCCCTAAAGCAACCTGCAGTCCACTCATAAATTGGGCAGGATGAATGTTGGCAAGCTTTCTACTAGACAGGACACATCCATTGATGCATTATCTTTTATAATGTCTACAACCACGGAAACAGTGGGATACACAGGCATACAAACAATCGCCTTGTCAAATGACTTACTATAAACAGTCCACTCCAAAACAAACAAACCGCCTTTCTTACCTATTCTCAGAACATGAGACTAAACCACAAAATCACAACCACACCCACAACGACACCTCCTTTATTCAAGTAGGTCTGTGACTAATTGGAATGTACTCTGACTGATGGGCCATACTATGTTTCCTTGAAATGGCCTGTCCTTCTCAGATCGGGTCTCCTTGGCCAACACTGTGAAGTTTTCAGGAGCCAGTGGTGAGCCACTACCTGCTTTCTCAGGAAATTCCCCTTTTCAGAGCTCTCCTGGCATTTGGCAATCCTCACATCAGTAGGTACCAAGAAGACTTACTCTGTCCTTGGTTATTCCAAACAACTGAGCCCACTGGGAAAGAAACTGGGACTGACTCTGGGTGCCTGGCTTCCTGGATCCCAAGTTCAGAGAGATCCGTCATCAAGGAAGAGAGGTAGGTCACTTCATTCAGGAACTGAATGAGGTTACTGCCGTGGCAACCAATTTGTCCTAACAATTGCTTTCAAGGGTCCCATGAGATGGAGGCTGCCCCTACTTCCTGTGACACTTTCACAAGTTAGATTGGTATATCAACCATTGGCACCTGGGAACAGCTCTCCACACAGGCCTGGTTTGGTCCATCTTCTCTACATTAAGAAGAGAGAAGCTGATTCAGACACAACCCTTCATCCTGACCAGGTTGTTTGCCATGGAGGATGACTTTTGCTCTCTTAGGTCCTCCATAGCTGCTTACAACTTCTCCAGGAATCATTTCTGCATGGACCTTTGAGTTTCTCAGCATGTGGAAGATCCCCTATATTCCTGTATTGTAAGACCAACTCTATCCCTACTCTTCCGTAAAGTTAAATTGACTGAACAGTGTATGGTTAGGTTAACTAACAGGTTCGATTTGGATTAGGAATCTTTCTGCGCGATGAATAATGGTATTGGGAAACTGCGATATTTACAAGAATATATAGGTGAAATATAAGTATGAAAACAGAAATCTAGCTAAGATATGAAGCCCAAAAGGGCATTGGGCCCTTGATTGGGATACGTAGCTTTGAATTATGTTCTGCACTGATGTGTCAGGTAAATCGATATACAATGGCTTAGGTCCTTGTACCATGGATGATTAAATGTAGAAGAGCACACACCCTTTGTCTGTGCATATAGAGATACTGCATGAATAGACCATACTGTGAATAAATAATATATCTGGTTCTGACTTTAAATAATGGATTGAAATTATATCTGAAAAAATACAGGAAATCTTATATTGACATACAAACATTCATTCCAACCAGTTATATATCTAATGGCCACATTAATGTTATGGTTTATCATGAAGGGTGTGTGAGTTTTGCTTCAAAAGTGATTATGGAAATCGAAAATAATGTGTTTGGAAAGAAGTCTCATGAAAAGACCAGTCAAGAAACCTGGAGGAATACATGTTTCATGAAGCAGGAAGTGATTCTGAAACAAATGCGCATAAATTTGTGAACTTGTGGATGAAGTATATATTTCCTATGATTTGTAAAAACTGAAGCAATAGTAATGTACCAGTGTTGAATGAAAATAAACGTCAGAATACACATCATGTCCCATACTTATCTACTTGATTGATGTTAATCTGGGTCAGTTACTGTACAAATATTAGGATTTGTAAGCACCATTTACTGAAGTTAGTTTTCAGAACTATGAAACAAATGTGTATTTCAGGTGGATGAATATTTCTGAGAATAATTTTGTGAAAAGTTTATTATAAATCCACATTTTTGAACATGGATGAACTTAGGGAGTGTATTTAAGAAACATATATTTCATATTTTAAAAAATCAGGACAGTGTATATATATATATATATATATATATATATATATATATTCATAATTATATATATGTGTATATACATATATATGTGTCTATATATATATACACACACACACACACACACACACAAAACACACACACAGACATTTAAATGTAGTTATATATATGCCAATCGAAGTTCATCATAAAATATATAGCATCCACAGATGCAAAATTATTTATTTTACTGAACAAGGATTTATGTATAATGTTGTTCTACTAGAAAGCTCACCCATAGTTTGAATTTTCAGTTCCAACAGCGTTTAGAGGAGTGATCTCTTCTCACAAGTTGTATCTGCCAAGTCAGTCACCTCACAAAAATGAACGTGTGATACCAGGTAGAATTCTATATAAGCATATAAAAATAAATGTGCTGAATAGGCTACAGAGAAAGGGAGAGGAATTTACATATTTGTTAACTTTAACAACACATGGAGAACTATTTCAATTAAAAATTGACTAGATTTATAACACCTACCATTTATCATGCCAATGGCAAGTCCAACTATACCCCATGCCTCCTCTAAACTGCTTGTATTTCTATTATGTTTGGGTTGTTTTTCTCCATCATGTTTGGATTAGTAGACAGAGTATAGTAGGGTATGGGTTATTGTCAGGGATTCAGTATATTCAATGGAATATAGGAAAATGAATCCAATGTGTATAAAATATATGCTACACAATTATCTTCCCACTCTCATCCAGAACAATGCCTTTACATTACCTTCACCCCAAGTAAGACAAAATTAGAGTAGAAGAGTTTGAAAATCCGTGAATGCATATCTGGGGTGGAAACAGTACTAAGAAACAAATAAGTATTTCAGGTGGATGAATATTTCTGAGAATAATCTTGTGAAAAGTTGATTATAAATCCACAACATAAATATGAATGAATTTAGGAAGTGTGTAATAAGACACATATTTCATGTTTTGAAAAATCTTGAGAGTGTATCTATATATATATATATATATATATATATATATATATATATATATATATATATATATATATATACATATTTGATACACAAACAGAGAGAGACATTAAAAATTGCAATATATATGCCAAACGAAATTCACCATGAAATGTATATCATCCACAGATCCAAATATATTCATTTTACTGAACATTGATTTATGTATAATGTTGTTCAACTAGGAAGCTCACTCACATTTGAATTAAATGTTCAAGCAGCATTTAGGAGGAGTGATCTCTTCTTCCAATTTGTATCTGCCAAATCAGCCACCTCACAAGAATGTACGTGTGGTACCAGGTAGGATTCTATATGTGCATATAAAAATACGTGTGCTGAATAGGCTACAGAGAAAGGGGGACAGGAATTCATTATTTGTTAACTTTAAAAACGCATGGAGAACTATTTCAACAAATAATTGACTAGATTTATAACTGCTACACTATACCATGCAAAAGGCAACTCCAACTATAAAACATACCTCCTCTAAACTGCCTGTATTTCTATTCTGTTTGTGTTATTTTTCTCCATCATATTAGGATTAGTAGTCAGAGTCTAATAGGGTATATGTTAGTTTCAGGGATTCAGCATTTCTAATGGAAAATAGGAAATTGAATCCAATGTGAATGCAAATATGTGCTACACAAAATTCTTCCCACTTTCATCCAGAACAATGGCTTGACATTACACTCTCCTCAAGTAAGTCACAATTAGAGGATAAGAGTTAGAAAATCTGTGAATATATATCTGGAATGGAGAATACTCAGGAGTTTACAACTTTGGAGGTAGTAGAGAAGATTCTAAAAGTAAGGGACAGGGTAAACATTCCACAAACATGCAGCTCTGCTGGCCTACATACTTTTTGAGAAACTGCCTCTAAGGGTGGGCACTTGAAATATTTGATGTTCTGAGGAGATTTAGTTCAATTGTAGAGAGACCATCAAAGCTGGGTCTGCATCTATGTTACTTGGAGGACATGGTTTCTTATTACCCAATGAACATGAGGCAGCAGTGCTGAATTCTCTGTTTGTAGGTAAACTATGGACACTGGGGTCTAAGTGTCTTTCAGTGTGGACTGTGAAGCCAATTGGTCATCCTCCACTTTTCGTGGTGTTTCTCGCTGCTCCACTGGGAGTTTGGTATTTGCTTCAAGAAATACAAGGAGTTAAAATGGGACAGAGTGGTGGAGGGAGTTCTTTAAGGTGTGGTGAGTCAGGGTCTTCAGGAGAATGCACCAACCAAGGTTCTATGCCACCTAGATTGCCCCCTTGAGAATAGCAATATGATTCTGAACATTGCAGTGAATCCTCTCCATGTAACAAGATGCCTTTACATATATGGGTCTGCTGGCTGCACCATGTCAGTCACAAGCCATTTGGAAGCCAATGGCTGATCCACGTGGCCACAACACAGATGTTTTATCACACAATTGCATACCACTGCTCTAGGCCAACTACTCACCAGACTCCAACTTATTGGCATATCTGTTCTACACCATTTTCATGAAACAAAGTCAATCAAGGGAGTGTCTGGTATACTCAGGATCAGAAACAAGACATCCAAAGTTTTTCCAGTGCCAGCTGAACATGAAAATATCAAAAATTTCATGGTAATTTTCTAGCCATTTTCCACGGATGAAGTTTGCGGCTCTGAGGGCTTCAATTAATTCAGGAACCATTAAATGGTGAAGAAGCTAATTTCATTGAAAGCACTGGAGCACTCTAACAGGCATGGTTTCCCTAAGGGTGGCCAAAATGTCACATGAAGCCAGGCCCATTGAGATCTACAATGTGAGGTTCATGTGTGTTTTAAACTCAAATATGGCTGCCAAGTCTTTAAGAAAAATTGTATGTAATATCCGGGCTGAAATTCCCAGTGTTCTGTGGAAATCCAACCTGGTCCTAGATCTCAGTTTCCAAGGGCGACTCTCATGTGTGGCCTCCTAAAATCCCAACACAATTCATGGCAATACTTCTCTGAGGTCAGTTAAAGAACTCAGTCTCTAAGGGGAATCACACCAGAGTTCAAGCCCAGTGGAACAGTCATCTCTTCCAACCGCCACACAAATGACCACAATTAAAACCAAAACACTCCCACATGGTCCTCATCTTCTTCCATATAGACACTCCTTATAACGTCTGGCTGGAGTTTTCAATGAGGTCCACAGCCCAAGTCAGTGTCCAAATTAAGGTCCTGTTCCCCTCATTTGTCTAACATCAAGGTGGCCTGGACACACTTCCTGTAAACCAGGAGTGATCAAATAGGCCTGCCATTAATACTGCTCGGCTTTTTCAATTTGAGGCCTTCTGACTCTGTGGTTTAGATTCTTTATGTGAATTTGAGTCATGAGAAAACCCAAGTCCCTCTGCAGAGATTTGAAGAACTCATTTGGCCCAAAGGATTCCTATTCTCCCTTCATGGAATTCAGGATCCTAACAGAGGAAGGTAAAAGAATTCATTCACAATGAGTGAATATTTGCCATTTTGTTTTTGGATGGACACATGGGGTCTTTCTTTTAATCCATCAGGTGCTAAGAATCTAAGCCACTGCCTTACACAGGGCCAAGAGGCTGATTCAGACACATCCTTTTCCAAAGCAATTAAGCAAAGAGCCACAGGTGATGCCCATTCATTTCCATTTGAATACTGTTTTCTTCAGGGTTCACAAAGGTGTGGCCTGAGGCAAAGACCTTCCTGACACTCAGAGCAACAGAAAAATAGGTAAGCAAAAGGCCCAAAGCAGGGTTTCTCTACTGAGACTTTCTTTGTCACACTGATATCTGAGTTTTCTGAGATGCTTGCTATTCCCTTCAGCTATCCATTATATGGCAATGTCACAGAGCTTGGAGGTGGTACATATCTTGGACAGAAAACCATGAGCCTGCTCTGAAGAGTGGCCAGAATTCAGGAAGAAAACAGGAACTCCGGAAGATAGTAGGTGTTGCCCGTCCCTAAAGCAACCTGCAGTCCACTCATAAATTGGGCAGGATGAATGTTGGCAAGCTTTCTACTAGACAGGACACATCCATTGATGCATTATCTTTTATAATGTCTACAACCACGGAAACAGTGGGATACACAGGCATACAAACAATCGCCTTGTCAAATGACTTACTATAAACAGTCCACTCCAAAACAAACAAACCGCCTTTCTTACCTATTCTCAGAACATGAGACTAAACCACAAAATCACAACCACACCCACAACGACACCTCCTTTATTCAAGTAGGTCTGTGACTAATTGGAATGTACTCTGACTGATGGGCCATACTATGTTTCCTTGAAATGGCCTGTCCTTCTCAGATCGGGTCTCCTTGGCCAACACTGTGAAGTTTTCAGGAGCCAGTGGTGAGCCACTACCTGCTTTCTTAGGAAATTCCCCTTTTCAGAGCTCTCCTGGCATTTGGCAATCCTCACATCAGTAGGTACCAAGAAGACTTACTCTGTCCTTGGTTATTCCAAACAACTGAGCCCACTGGGAAAGAAACTGGGACTGACTCTGGGTGCCTGGCTTCCTGGATCCCAAGTTCAGAGAGATCCGTCATCAAGGAAGAGAGGTAGGTCACTTCATTCAGGAACTGAATGAGGTTACTGCCGTGGCAACCAATTTGTCCTAACAATTGCTTTCAAGGGTCCCATGAGATGGAGGCTGCCCCTACTTCCTGTGACACTTTCACAAGTTAGATTGGTATATCAACCATTGGCACCTGGGAACAGCTCTCCACACAGGCCTGGTTTGGTCCATCTTCTCTACATTAAGAAGAGAGAAGCTGATTCAGACACAACCCTTCATCCTGACCAGGTTGTTTGCCATGGAGGATGACTTTTGCTCTCTTAGGTCCTCCATAGCTGCTTACAACTTCTCCAGGAATCATTTCTGCATGGACCTTTGAGTTTCTCAGCATGTGGAAGATCCCCTATATTCCTGTATTGTAAGACCAACTCTATCCCTACACTTCCGTAAAGTTAAATTGACTGAACAGTGTATGGTTAGGTTAACTAACAGGTTCGATTTGGATTAGGAATCTTTCTGCGCGATGAATAATGGTATTGGGAAACTGCGATATTTACAAGAATATATAGGTGAAATATAAGTATGAAAACAGAAATCTAGCTAAGATATGAAGCCCAAAAGGGCATTGGGCCCTTGATTGGGATACGTAGCTTTGAATTATGTTCTGCACTGATGTGTCAGGTAAATCGATATACAATGGCTTAGGTCCTTGTACCATGGATGATTAAATGTAGAAGAGAACTTCCAGTCAAAAGGGATAGTCGGTAGGATTCGGAAGATTCTCAGTAGATTTAGAAAGAAGAGTGAGTATAGGATTTGGACCAAATGTTGTTTAGCAATAGGGTTTCGGTAGACAGTGAATGTTAATGTCAGCACAAGTGAAGAGACTGTCCCAATGATGAACTGGGGAAAATAGTTAGGAAAGCTGATATCAATAGAGACATTACGAAATCAGGCAAAGTATAAAGTGAGTGATAGGATTAGATATTTTCAACAGGGTTGAGTTTGAATATATAATCTAAGAAAGAAACAAATATGTAGTGACCAATAGGATTGACATTTGACAGCATTAGGCAACCTGGACATGGATGTTTAGTAATCCATGCTCACTTTTCATTTAGTCTTTGCTACAATCTTAAGTGTGACCTTTGCTTTTTTTGTCCAGAATATTACTGTGATAAAACGTACATGTAGATCAGGTGACATGACTCTTTCTTCCACCATTTCTGGCAGCAACATTTTCAAGACGTATAAATTAGTAATGGGGGTAAAAAGAGGTGTACCCTTTGTCTGTGCATATAGAGATACTGCATGAATAGACCATACTGTGAATAAATAATATATCTGGTTCTGACTTTAAATAATGGATTGAAATTATATCTGAAAAAATACAGGAAATCTTATATTGACATACAAACATTCATTCCAACCAGTTATATATCTAATGGCCACATTAGTGTTATGGTTTATCATGAAGGGTGTGTGAGTTTTGCTTCAAAAGTGATTATGGAAATCAAAAATAATGTGTTTGGAAAGAAGTCTCATGAAAAGACCAGTCAAGAAACCTGGAGGAATACATGTTTCATGAAGCAGGAAGTGATTGTGAAACTAATGCATATAAATTTGTGAACTTGTGGATGAAGTATATATTTCCTATGATTTGTAAAAACTGAAGAAATAGTAATGTACGAGTGTTGAATGAAAATAATCGTCAGAATACATATCATGTCCCATACTTAGCTACTTGATTGATGTTAATCTGGGTCAGTTACTGTACAAATATTAGGATTTGTAAGCACCATTTACTGAAGTTAGTTTTCAGAACTATGAAACAAATGTGTATTTCAGGTGGATGAATATTTCTGAGAATAATTTTGTGAAAAGTTTATTATAAATCCACATTTTTGAACATGGATGAACTTAGGGAGTGTATTTAAGAAACATATATTTCATATTTTAAAAATCAGGACAGTGTATATATATATATATATATATACATATATATATATATATATATATATTCATAATTATATATATGTGTATATACATATATATGTGTCTATATATATATACACACACACACACACACACACAAACACAAAACACACACAGAGACATTTAAATGTAGTTATATATATGCCAATCGAAGTTCATCATAAAATATATAGCATCCACAGATGCAAAAATATTTATTTTACTGGACAAGTATTTATGTATAATGTTGTTCTACTAGAAAGCTCACCCATAGTTTGAATTTTCAGTTCCAACAGCGTTAGAGGAGTGATCTCTTCTCACAAGTTGTATCTGCCAAGTCAGTCAACTCACAAAAATGAACGTGTGATACCAGGTACAATTCTATATAAGCATATAAAAATAAATGTGCTGAATAGGCTACAGAGAAAGGGAGAGGAATTTACATATTTGTTAACTTTAACAACACATGGAGAACTATTTCAATTAAAAATTGACTAGATTTATAACACCTACCATTTATCATGCCAATGGCAAGTCCAACTATACCCCATGCCTCCTCTAAACTGCTTGTATTTCTATTATGTTTGGGTTGTTTTTCTCCATCATGTTTGGATTAGTAGACAGAGTATAGTAGGGTATGGGTTATTGTCAGGGATTCAGTATATTCAATGGAATATAGGAAAATGAATCCAATGTGTATAAAATATATGCTACAAAATTATCTTCCCACTCTCATCCAGAACAATGCCTTTACATTACCTTCACCCCAAGTAAGACAAAATTAGAGTAGAAGAGTTTGAAAATCCGTGAATGCATATCTGGGGTGGAAACAGTACTAAGAAACAAATAAGTATTTCAGGTGGATGAATATTTCTGAGAATAATCTTGTGAAAAGTTGATTATAAATCCACAACATAAATATGAATGAATTTTGGAAGTGTGTAATAAGACACATATTTCATGTTTTGAAAAATCTTGAGAGTGTATATATATATATATATATATATATATATATATATATATATATATATATACATACATATTTATATACACAAACAGAGAGAGACATTAAAAATTGCAATATATATGCCAAACGAAATTCACCATGAAATGTATATCATCCACAGATCCAAATATATTCATTTTACTGAACATTGATTTATGTATAATGTTGTTCAACTAGGAAGCTCACTAACATTTGAATTAAATGTTCAAGCAGCATTTAGGAGGAGTGATCTCTTCTTCCAATTTGTATCCGACAAATCAGCCACATCACAAGAATATACGTGTGGTACCAGGTAGGATTCTATATGTGCATATAAAAATACGTGTGCTGAATAGGCTACAGAGAAAGGGGGACAGGAATTCATTATTTGTTAACTTTAAAAACGCATGGAGAACTATTTCAACAAATAATTGACTAGATTTATAACTGCTACACTATACCATGCAAAAGGCAACTCCAACTATAAAACATACCTCCTCTAAACTGCCTGTATTTCTATTCTGTTTGTGTTATTTTTCTCCATCATATTAGGATTAGTAGTCAGAGTCTAATAGGGTATATGTTAGTTTCAGGGATTCAGCATTTCTAATGGAAAATAGGAAATTGAATCCAATGTGAATGCAAATATGTGCTACACAAAATTCTTCCCACTTTCATCCAGAACAATGGCTTGACATTACACTCTCCTCAAGTAAGTCACAATTAGAGGATAAGAGTTAGAAAATCTGTGAATATATATCTGGAATGGAGAATACTCAGGAGTTTACAACTTTGGAGGTGGTAGAGAAGATTCTAAAAGTAAGGGACAGGGTAAACATTCCACAAACATGCAGCTCTGCTGGCCTACATACTTTTTGAGAAACTGCCTCTAAGGGTGGGCACTTGAAATATTTGATGTTCTGAGGAGATTTAGTTCATTTGTAGAGAGACCATCAAAGCTGGGTCTGCATCTATGTTACTTGGAGGACATGGTTTCTTATTACCCAATGAACATGAGGCAGCAGTGCTGAATTCTCTCTTTGTAGGTAAACTATGGACACTGGGGTCTAAGTGTCTTTCAGTGTGGACTGTGAAGCCAATTGGTCATCCTCCACTTTTCGTGGTGTTTCTCGCTGCTCCACTGGGAGTTTGGTATTTGCTTCAAGAAATACAAGGAGTTAAAATGGGACAGAGTGGTGGAGGGAGTTCTTTAAGGTGTGGTGAGTCAGGGTCTTCAGGAGAATGCACCAACCAAGGTTCTATGCCACCTAGATTGCCCCCTTGAGAATAGCAATATGATTCTGAACATTGCAGTGAATCCTCTCCATGTAACAAGATGCCTTTACATATATGGGTCTGCTGGCTGCACCATGTCAGTCACAAGCCATTTGGAAGCCAATGGCTGATCCACATGGCCACAACACAGATGTTTTATCACACAATTGCATACCACTGCTCTAGGACAACTACTCACCAGACTCCAACTTACTGGCATATCTGTTCTACACCATTTTCATGAAACAAAGTCAATCAAGGCAGTGTCTGGTATACTCAGGATCAGAAACAACACATCCAAAGTTTTTCCAGTGCCAGCTGAACATGAAAATATCAAAAATTTCATGGTAATTTTCTAGCCATTTTCCACGGATGAAGTTTGCGGGTCTGAGGGCTTCAATTAATTCAGGAACCATTAAATGGTGAAGAAGCTAATTTCAATGAAAGCACTGGAGCACTCTAACAGGCATGGTTTCCCTAAGGGTGGCCAAAATGTCACATGAAGCCAGGCCCATTGAGATCTACAATGTGAGGTTCATGTGTGTTTTAAACTCAAATATGGCTGCCAAGTCTTTAAGAAAAATTGTATGTAATATCCGGGCTGAAATTCCCAGTGTTCTGTGGAAATCCAACCTGGGCCTAGATCTCAGGTTCCAAGGGCGACTCTCATGTGTGGCCTCCTAAAATCCCAACACAATTCATGGCAATACTTCTCTGAGGTCAGTTAAAGAACTCAGTCTCTAAGGGGAATCACACCAGAGTTCAAGCCCAGTGGAACAGTCATCTCTTCCAACCGCCACACAAATGACCACAATTAAAACCAAAACACTCCCACATGGTCCTCATCTTCTTCCATATAGACACTCCTTATAACGTCTGGCTGGAGTTTTCAATGAGGTCCACAGCCCAAGTCAGTGTCCAAATTAAGGTCCTGTTCCCCTCATTTGTCTAACATCAAGGTGGCCTGGACACACTTCCTGTAAACCAGGAGTGATCAAATAGGCCTGCCATTAATACTGCTCGGCTTTTTCAATTTGAGGCCTTCTGACTCTGTGGTTTAGATTCTTTATGTGAATTTGAGTCATGAGAAAACCCAAGTCCCTCTGCAGAGATTTGAAGAACTCATTTGGCCCAAAGGATTCCTATTCTCCCTTCATGGAATTCAGGATCCTAACAGAGGAAGGTAAAAGAATTCATTCACAATGAGTGAATATTTGTCATTTTGTTTTTGGATGGACACATGGGATCTTTCTTTTAATCCATCAGGTGCTAAGAATCTAAGCCACTGCCTCACACAGGGCCAAGAGGCTGATTCAGACACATCCTTTTCCATAGCAATTAAGCAAAGAGCCACAGGTGATGCCCATTCATTTCCATTTGAAAACTGTTTTCTTCAGGGTTCACAAAGGTGTGGCCTGAGGCAAAGACCTTCCTGACACTCAGAGCAACAGAAAAATATGTAAGCAAAAGGCCCAAAGCAGGGTTTCTCTACTGAGACTTTCTTTGTCACACTGATATCTGAGTTTTCTGAGATGCTTGCTATTCCCTTCAGCTATCCATTATATGGCAATGTCACAGAGCTTGGAGGTGGTACATATCTTGGACAGAAAACCATGAGCCTGCTCTGAAGAGTGGCCAGAATTCAGGAAGAAAACAGGAACTCCGGAAGATAGTAGGTGTTGCCCGTCCCTAAAGCAACCTGCAGTCCACTCATAAATTGGGCAGGATGAATGTTGGCAAGCTTTCTACTAGACAGGACACATCCATTGATGCATTATCTTTTATAATGTCTACAACCACGGAAACAGTGGGATACACAGGCATACAAACAATCGCCTTGTCAAATGACTTACTATAAACAGTCCACTCCAAAACAAACAAACCGCCTTTCTTACCTATTCTCAGAACATGAGACTAAACCACAAAATCACAACCACACCCACAACGACACCTCCTTTATTCAAGTAGGTCTGTGACTAATTGGAATGTACTCTGACTGATGGGCCATACTATGTTTCCTTGAAATGGCCTGTCCTTCTCAGATCGGGTCTCCTTGGCCAACACTGTGAAGTTTTCAGGAGCCAGTGGTGAGCCACTACCTGCTTTCTCAGGAAATTCCCCTTTTCAGAGCTCTCCTGGCATTTGGCAATCCTCACATCAGTAGGTACCAAGAAGACTTACTCTGTCCTTGGTTATTCCAAACAACTGAGCCCACTGGGAAAGAAACTGGGACTGACTCTGGGTGCCTGGCTTCCTGGATCCCAAGTTCAGAGAGATCCGTCATCAAGGAAGAGAGGTAGGTCACTTCATTCAGGAACGGAATGAGGTTACTGCCGTGGCAACCAATTTGTCCTAACAATTGCTTTCAAGGGTTCCATGAGATGGAGGCTGCCCCTACTTCCTGTGACACTTTCACAAGTTAGATTGGTATATCAACCATTGGCACCTGGGAACAGCTCTCCACACAGGCCTGGTTTGGTCCATCTTCTCTACATTAAGAAGAGAGAAGCTGATTCAGACACAACCCTTCATCCTGACCAGGTTGTTTGCCATGGAGGATGACTTTTGCTCTCTTAGGTCCTCCATAGCTGCTTACAACTTCTCCAGGAATCATTTCTGCATGGACCTTTGAGTTTCTCAGCATGTGGAAGATCCCCTATATTCCTGTATTGTAAGACCAACTCTATCCCTACTCTTCCGTAAAGTTAAATTGACTGAACAGTGTATGGTTAGGTTAACTAACAGGTTCGATTTGGATTAGGAATCTTTCTGCGCGATGAATAATGGTATTGGGAAACTGCGATATTTACAAGAATATATAGGTGAAATATAAGTATGAAAACAGAAATCTAGCTAAGATATGAAGCCCAAAAGGGCATTGGGCCCTTGATTGGGATACGTAGCTTTGAATTATGTTCTGCACTGATGTGTCAGGTAAATCGATATACAATGGCTTAGGTCCTTGTACCATGGATGATTAAATGTAGAAGAGAACTTCCAGTCAAAAGGGATAGTCGGTAGGATTCGGAAGATTCTCAGTAGATTTAGAAAGAAGAGTGAGTATAGGATTTGGACCAAATGTTGTTTAGCAATAGGGTTTCGGTAGACAGTGAATGTTAATGTCAGCACAAGTGAAGAGACTGTCCCAATGATGAACTGGGGAAAATAGTTAGGAAAGCTGATATCAATAGAGACATTACGAAATCAGGCAAAGTATAAAGTGAGTGATAGGATTAGATATTTTCAACAGGGTTGAGTTTGAATATATAATCTAAGAAAGAAACAAATATGTAGTGACCAATAGGATTGACATTTGACAGCATTAGGCAACCTGGACATGGATGTTTAGTAATCCATGCTCACTTTTCATTTAGTCTTTGCTACAATCTTAAGTGTGACCTTTGCTTTTTTTGTCCAGAATATTACTGTGATAAAACGTACATGTAGATCAGGTGACATGACTCTTTCTTCCACCATTTCTGGCAGCAACATTTTCAAGACGTATAAATTAGTAATGGGGGTAAAAAGAGGTGTACCCTTTGTCTGTGCATATAGAGATACTGCATGAATAGACCATACTGTGAATAAATAATATATCTGGTTCTGACTTTAAATAATGGATTGAAATTATATCTGAAAAAATACAGGAAATCTTATATTGACATACAAACATTCATTCCAACCAGTTATATATCTAATGGCCACATTAGTGTTATGGTTTATCATGAAGGGTGTGTGAGTTTTGCTTCAAAAGTGATTATGGAAATCGAAAATAATGTGTTTGGAAAGAAGTCTCATGAAAAGACCAGTCAAGAAACCTGGAGGAATACATGTTTCATGAAGCAGGAAGTGATTGTGAAACTAATGCATATAAATTTGTGAACTTGTGGATGAAGTATATATTTCCTATGATTTGTAAAAACTGAAGAAATAGTAATGTACGAGTGTTGAATGAAAATAAACGTCAGAATACACATCATGTCCCATACTTAGCTACTTGATTGATGTTAATCTGGGTCAGTTACTGTACAAATATTAGGATTTGTAAGCACCATTTACTGAAGTTAGTTTTCAGAACTATGAAACAAATGTGTATTTCAGGTGGATGAATATTTCTGAGAATAATTTTGTGAAAAGTTTATTATAAATCCACATTTTTGAACATGGATGAACTTAGGGAGTGTATTTAAGAAACATATATTTCATATTTTAAAAATCAGGACAGTGTATATATATATATATATATATATATATATATATATATATATATTCATAATTATATATATGTGTCTATATACACACACACACACACACACACACACACACAAAACACACACAGAGACATTTAAATGTAGTTATATATATGCCAATCGAAGTTCATCATAAAATATATAGCATCCACAGATGCAAAAATATTTATTTTACTGGACAAGGATTTATGTATAATGTTGTTCTACTAGAAAGCTCACCCATAGTTTGAATTTTCAGTTCCAACAGCGTTTAGAGGAGTGATCTCTTCTCACAAGTTGTATCTGCCAAGTCAGTCACCTCACAAAAATGAACGTGTGATACCAGGTACAATTCTATATAAGCATATAAAAATAAATGTGCTGAATAGGCTACAGAGAAAGGGAGAGGAATTTACATATTTGTTAACTTTAACAACACATGGAGAACTATTTCAATTAAAAATTGACTAGATTTATAACACCTACCATTTATCATGCCAATGGCAAGTCCAACTATACCCCATGCCTCCTCTAAACTGCTTGTATTTCTATTATGTTTGGGTTGTTTTTCTCCATCATGTTTGGATTAGTAGACAGAGTATAGTAGGGTATGGGTTATTGTCAGGGATTCAGTATATTCAATGGAATATAGGAAAATGAATCCAATGTGTATAAAATATATGCTACACAATTATCTTCCCACTCTCATCCAGAACAATGCCTTTACATTACCTTCACCCCAAGTAAGACAAAATTAGAGTAGAAGAGTTTGAAAATCCGTGAATGCATATCTGGGGTGGAAACAGTACTAAGAAACAAATAAGTATTTCAGGTGGATGAATATTTCTGAGAATAATCTTGTGAAAAGTTGATTATAAATCCACAACATAAATATGAATGAATTTTGGAAGTGTGTAATAAGACACATATTTCATGTTTTGAAAAATCTTGAGAGTATATATATATAAATATGTATATATATATACATATTTATATACACAAACAGAGAGAGACATTAAAAATTGCAATATATATGCCAAACGAAATTCACCATGAAATGTATATCATCCACAGATCCAAATATATTCATTTTACTGAACATTGATTTATGTATAATGTTGTTCAACTAGGAAGCTCACTCACATTTGAATTAAATGTTCAAGCAGCATTTAGGAGGAGTGATCTCTTCTTCCAATTTGTATCCGCCAAATCAGCCACATCACAAGAATATACGTGTGGTACCAGGTAGGATTCTATATGTGCATATAAAAATACGTGTGCTGAATAGGCTACAGAGAAAGGGGGACAGGAATTCATTATTTGTTAACTTTAAAAACGCATGGAGAACTATTTCAACAAATAATTGACTAGATTTATAACTGCTACACTATACCATGCAAAAGGCAACTCCAACTATAAAACATACCTCCTCTAAACTGCCTGTATTTCTATTCTGTTTGTGTTATTTTTCTCCATCATATTAGGATTAGTAGTCAGAGTCTAATAGGGTATATGTTAGTTTCAGGGATTCAGCATTTCTAATGGAAAATAGGAAATTGAATCCAATGTGAATGCAAATATGTGCTACACAAAATTCTTCCCACTTTCATCCAGAACAATGGCTTGACATTACACTCTCCTCAAGTAAGTCACAATTAGAGGATAAGAGTTAGAAAATCTGTGAATATATATCTGGAATGGAGAATACTCAGGAGTTTACAACTTTGGAGGTGGTAGAGAAGATTCTCAAAGTAAGGGACAGGGTAAACATTCCACAAACATGCAGCTCTGCTGGCCTACATACTTTTTGAGAAACTGCCTCGAAGGGTGGGCACTTGAAATATTTGATGTTCTGAGGAGATTTAGTTCATTTGTAGAGAGACCATCAAAGCTGGGTCTGCATCTATGTTACTTGGAGGACATGGTTTCTTATTACCCAATGAACATGAGGCAGCAGTGCTGAATTCTCTCTTTGTAGGTAAACTATGGACACTGGGGTCTAAGTGTCTTTCAGTGTGGACTGTGAAGCCAATTGGTCATCCTCCACTTTTCGTGGTGTTTCTCGCTGCTCCACTGGGAGTTTGGTATTTGCTTCAAGAAATACAAGGAGTTAAAATGGGACAGAGTGGTGGAGGGAGTTCTTTAAGGTGTGGTGAGTCAGGGTCTTCAGGAGAATGCACCAACCAAGGTTCTATGCCACCTAGATTGCCCCCTTGAGAATAGCAATATGATTCTGAACATTGCAGTGAATCCTCTCCATGTAACAAGATGCCTTTACATATATGGGTCTGCTGGCTGCACCATGTCAGTCACAAGCCATTTGGAAGCCAATGGCTGATCCACATGGCCACAACACAGATGTTTTATCACACAATTGCATACCACTGCTCTAGGACAACTACTCACCAGACTCCAACTTACTGGCATATCTGTTCTACACCATTTTCATGAAACAAAGTCAATCAAGGGAGTGTCTGGTATACTCAGGATCAGAAACAAGACATCCAAAGTTTTTCCAGTGCCAGCTGAACATGAAAATATCAAAAATTTCATGGTAATTTTCTAGCCATTTTCCACGGATGAAGTTTGCGGCTCTGAGGGCTTCAATTAATTCAGGAACCATTAAATGGTGAAGAAGCTAATTTCAATGAAAGCACTGGAGCACTCTAACAGGCATGGTTTCCCTAAGGGTGGCCAAAATGTCACATGAAGCCAGGCCCATTGAGATCTACAATGTGAGGTTCATGTGTGTTTTAAACTCAAATATGGCTGCCAAGTCTTTAAGAAAAATTGTATGTAATATCCGGGCTGAAATTCCCAGTGTTCTGTGGAAATCCAACCTGGGCCTAGATCTCAGGTTCCAAGGGCGACTCTCATGTGTGGCCTCCTAAAATCCCAACACAATTCATGGCAATACTTCTCTGAGGTCAGTTAAAGAACTCAGTCTCTAAGGGGAATCACACCAGAGTTCAAGCCCAGTGGAACAGTCATCTCTTCCAACCGCCACACAAATGACCACAATTAAAACCAAAACACTCCCACATGGTCCTCATCTTCTTCCATATAGACACTCCTTATAACGTCTGGCTGGAGTTTTCAATGAGGTCCACAGCCCAAGTCAGTGTCCAAATTAAGGTCCTGTTCCCCTCATTTGTCTAACATCAAGGTGGCCTGGACACACTTCCTGTAAACCAGGAGTGATCAAATAGGCCTGCCATTAATACTGCTCGGCTTTTTCAATTTGAGGCCTTCTGACTCTGTGGTTTAGATTCTTTATGTGAATTTGAGTCATGAGAAAACCCAAGTCCCTCTGCAGAGATTTGAAGAACTCATTTGGCCCAAAGGATTCCTATTCTCCCTTCATGGAATTCAGGATCCTAACAGAGGAAGGTAAAAGAATTCATTCACAATGAGTGAATATTTGCCATTTTGTTTTTGGATGGACACATGGGGTCTTTCTTTTAATCCATCAGGTGCTAAGAATCTAAGCCACTGCCTTACACAGGGCCAAGAGGCTGATTCAGACACATCCTTTTCCAAAGCAATTAAGCAAAGAGCCACAGGTGATGCCCATTCATTTCCATTTGAATACTGTTTTCTTCAGGGTTCACAAAGGTGTGGCCTGAGGCAAAGACCTTCCTGACACTCAGAGCAACAGAAAAATAGGTAAGCAAAAGGCCCAAAGCAGGGTTTCTCTACTGAGACTTTCTTTGTCACACTGATATCTGAGTTTTCTGAGATGCTTGCTATTCCCTTCAGCTATCCATTATATGGCAATGTCACAGAGCTTGGAGGTGGTACATATCTTGGACAGAAAACCATGAGCCTGCTCTGAAGAGTGGCCAGAATTCAGGAAGAAAACAGGAACTCCGGAAGATAGTAGGTGTTGCCCGTCCCTAAAGCAACCTGCAGTCCACTCATAAATTGGGCAGGATGAATGTTGGCAAGCTTTCTACTAGACAGGACACATCCATTGATGCATTATCTTTTATAATGTCTACAACCACGGAAACAGTGGGATACACAGGCATACAAACAATCGCCTTGTCAAATGACTTACTATAAACAGTCCACTCCAAAACAAACAAACCGCCTTTCTTACCTATTCTCAGAACATGAGACTAAACCACAAAATCACAACCACACCCACAACGACACCTCCTTTATTCAAGTAGGTCTGTGACTAATTGGAATGTACTCTGACTGATGGGCCATACTATGTTTCCTTGAAATGGCCTGTCCTTCTCAGATCCGGTCTCCTTGGCCAACACTGTGAAGTTTTCAGGAGCCAGTGGTGAGCCACTACCTGCTTTCTCAGGAAATTCCCCTTTTCAGAGCTCTCCTGGCATTTGGCAATCCTCACATCAGTAGGTACCAAGAAGACTTACTCTGTCCTTGGTTATTCCAAACAACTGAGCCCACTGGGAAAGAAACTGGGACTGACTCTGGGTGCCTGGCTTCCTGGATCCCAAGTTCAGAGAGATCCGTCATCAAGGAAGAGAGGTAGGTCACTTCATTCAGGAACTGAATGAGGTTACTGCCGTGGCAACCACTTTGTCCTAACAATTGCTTTCAAGGGTCCCATGAGATGGAGGCTGCCCCTACTTCCTGTGACACTTTCACAAGTTAGATTGGTATATCAACCATTGGCACCTGGGAACAGCTCTCCACACAGGCCTGGTTTGGTCCATCTTCTCTACATTAAGAAGAGAGAAGCTGATTCAGACACAACCCTTCATCCTGACCAGGTTGTTTGCCATGGAGGATGACTTTTGCTCTCTTAGGTCCTCCATAGCTGCTTACAACTTCTCCAGGAATCATTTCTGCATGGACCTTTGAGTTTCTCAGCATGTGGAAGATCCCCTATATTCCTGTATTGTAAGACCAACTCTATCCCTACTCTTCCGTAAAGTTAAATTGACTGAACAGTGTATGGTTAGGTTAACTAACAGGTTCGATTTGGATTAGGAATCTTTCTGCGCGATGAATAATGGTATTGGGAAACTGCGATATTTACAAGAATATATAGGTGAAATATAAGTATGAAAACAGAAATCTAGCTAAGATATGAAGCCCAAAAGGGCATTGGGCCCTTGATTGTGATACGTAGCTTTGAATTATGTTCTGCACTGATGTGTCAGGTAAATCGATATACAATGGCTTAGGTCCTTGTACCATGGATGATTAAATGTAGAAGAGAACTTCCAGTCAAAAGGGATAGTCGGTAGGATTCGGAAGATTCTCAGTAGATTTAGAAAGAAGAGTGAGTATAGGATTTGGACCAAATGTTGTTTAGCAATAGGGTTTCGGTAGACAGTGAATGTTAATGTCAGCACAAGTGAAGAGACTGTCACAATGATGAACTGGGGAAAATAGTTAGGAAGCTGATATCAATAGAGACATTACGAAATCAGGCAAAGTATAAAGTGAGTGATAGGATTAGATATTTTCAACAGGGTTGAGTTTGAATATATAATCTAAGAAAGAAACAAATATGTAGTGACCAATAGGATTGACATTTGACAGCATTAGGCAACCTGGACATGGATGTTTAGTAATCCATGCTCACTTTTCATTTAGTCTTTGCTACAATCTTAAGTGTGACCTTTGCTTTTTTTGTCCAGAATATTACTGTGATAAAACGTACATGTAGATCAGGTGACATGACTCTTTCTTCCACCATTTCTGGCAGCAACATTTTCAAGACGTATAAATTAGTAATGGGGGTAAAAAGAGGTGTACCCTTTGTCTGTGCATATAGAGATACTGCATGAATAGACCATACTGTGAATAAATAATATATCTGGTTCTGACTTTAAATAATGGATTGAAATTATATCTGAAAAAATACAGGAAATCTTATATTGACATACAAACATTCATTCCAACCAGTTATATATCTAATGGCCACATTAATGTTATGGTTTATCATGAAGGGTGTGTGAGTTTTGCTTCAAAAGTGATTATGGAAATCGAAAATAATGTGTTTGGAAAGAAGTCTCATGAAAAGACCAGTCAAGAAACCTGGAGGAATACATGTTTCATGAAGCAGGAAGTGATTCTGAAACAAATGCGCATAAATTTGTGAACTTGTGGATGAAGTATATATTTCCTATGATTTGTAAAAACTGAAGCAATAGTAATGTACCAGTGTTGAATGAAAATAAACGTCAGAATACACATCATGTCCCATACTTATCTACTTGATTGATGTTAATCTGGGTCAGTTACTGTACAAATATTAGGATTTGTCAGCACCATTTACTGAAGTTAGTTTTCAGAACTATGAAACAAATGTGTATTTCAGGTGGATGAATATTTCTGAGAATAATTTTGTGAAAAGTTTATTATAAATCCACATTTTTGAACATGGATGAACTTAGGGAGTGTATTTAAGAAACATATATTTCATATTTTAAAAAATCAGGACAGTGTGTATATATATATATATATATATATATATATATATATATATATACATTCATAATTATATATATGTGTATATACATATATATGTGTCTATATATATATACACACACACACACACACACACACACACAAAACACACACACAGACATTTAAATGTAGTTATATATATGCCAATCGAAGTTCATCATAAAATATATAGCATCCACAGATGCAAAATTATTTATTTTACTGAACAAGGATTTATGTATAATGTTGTTCTACTAGAAAGCTCACCCATAGTTTGAATTTTCAGTTCCAACAGCGTTTAGAGGAGTGATCTCTTCTCACAAGTTGTATCTGCCAAGTCAGTCACCTCACAAAAATGAACGTGTGATACCAGGTAGAATTCTATATAAGCATATAAAAATAAATGTGCTGAATAGGCTACAGAGAAAGGGAGAGGAATTTACATATTTGTTAACTTTAACAACACATGGAGAACTATTTCAATTAAAAATTGACTAGATTTATAACACCTACCATTTATCATGCCAATGGCAAGTCCAACTATACCCCATGCCTCCTCTAAACTGCTTGTATTTCTATTATGTTTGGGTTGTTTTTCTCCATCATGTTTGGATTAGTAGACAGAGTATAGTAGGGTATGGGTTATTGTCAGGGATTCAGTATATTCAATGGAATATAGGAAAATGAATCCAATGTGTATAAAATATATGCTACACAATTATCTTCCCACTCTCATCCAGAACAATGCCTTTACATTACCTTCACCCCAAGTAAGACACAATTAGAGTAGAAGAGTTTGAAAATCCGTGAATGCATATCTGGGGTGGAAACAGTACTAAGAAACAAATAAGTATTTCAGGTGGATGAATATTTCTGAGAATAATCTTGTGAAAAGTTGATTATAAATCCACAACATAAATATGAATGAATTTAGGAAGTGTGTAATAAGACACATATTTCATGTTTTGAAAAATCTTGAGAGTGTATCTATATATATATATATATATATATATATATATATATATATATATATACATATTTATATACACAAACAGAGAGAGACATTAAAAATTGCAATATATATGCCAAACGAAATTCACCATGAAATGTATATCATCCACAGATCCAAATATATTCATTTTACTGAACATTGATTTATGTATAATGTTGTTCAACTAGGAAGCTCACTCACATTTGAATTAAATGTTCAAGCAGCATTTAGGAGGAGTGATCTCTTCTTCCAATTTGTATCCGCCAAATCAGCCACATCACAAGAATATACGTGTGGTACCAGGTAGGATTCTATATGTGCATATAAAAATACGTGTGCTGAATAGGCTACAGAGAAAGGGGGACAGGAATTCATTATTTGTTAACTTTAAAAACGCATGGAGAACTATTTCAACAAATAATTGACTAGATTTATAACTGCTACACTATACCATGCAAAAGGCAACTCCAACTATAAAACATACCTCCTCTAAACTGCCTGTATTTCTATTCTGTTTGTGTTATTTTTCTCCATCATATTAGGATTAGTAGTCAGAGTCTAATAGGGTATATGTTAGTTTCAGGGATTCAGCATTTCTAATGGAAAATAGGAAATTGAATCCAATGTGAATGCAAATATGTGCTACACAAAATTCTTCCCACTTTCATCCAGAACAATGGCTTGACATTACACTCTCCTCAAGTAAGTCACAATTAGAGGATAAGAGTTAGAAAATCTGTGAATATATATCTGGAATGGAGAATACTCAGGAGTTTACAACTTTGGAGGTGGTAGAGAAGATTCTAAAAGTAAGGGACAGGGTAAACATTCCACAAACATGCAGCTCTGCTGGCCTACATACTTTTTGAGAAACTGCCTCTAAGGGTGGGCACTTGAAATATTTGATGTTCTGAGGAGATTTAGTTCATTTGTAGAGAGACCATCAAAGCTGGGTCTGCATCTATGTTACTTGGAGGACATGGTTTCTTATTACCCAATGAACATGAGGCAGCAGTGCTGAATTCTCTCTTTGCAGGTAAACTATGGACACTGGGGTCTAAGTGTCTTTCAGTGTGGACTGTGAAGCCAATTGGTCATCCTCCACTTTTCGTGGTGTTTCTCGCTGCTCCACTGGGAGTTTGGTATTTGCTTCAAGAAATACAAGGAGTTAAAATGGGACAGAGTGGTGGAGGGAGTTCTTTAAGGTGTGGTGAGTCAGGGTCTTCAGGAGAATGCACCAACCAAGGTTCTATGCCACCTAGATTGCCCCCTTGAGAATAGCAATATGATTCTGAACATTGCAGTGAATCCTCTCCATGTAACAAGATGCCTTTACATATATGGGTCTGCTGGCTGCACCATGTCAGTCACAAGCCGTTTGGAAGCCAATGGCTGATCCACATGGCCACAACACAGATGTTTTATCACACAATTGCATACCACTGCTCTAGGCCAACTACTCACCAGACTCCAACTTACTGGCATATCTGTTCTACACCATTTTCATGAAACAAAGTCAATCAAGGGAGTGTCTGGTATACTCAGGATCAGAAACAAGACATCCAAAGTTTTTCCAGTGCCAGCTGAACATGAAAATATCAAAAATTTCATGGTAATTTTCTAGCCATTTTCCACGGATGAAGTTTGCGGGTCTGAGGGCTTCAATTAATTCAGGAACCATTAAATGGTGAAGAAGCTAATTTCAATGAAAGCACTGGAGCACTCTAACAGGCATGGTTTCCCTAAGGGTGGCCAAAATGTCACATGAAGCCAGGCCCATTGAGATCTACAATGTGAGGTTCATGTGTGTTTTAAACTCAAATATGGCTGCCAAGTCTTTAAGAAAAATTGTATGTAATATCCGGGCTGAAATTCCCAGTGTTCTGTGGAAATCCAACCTGGGCCTAGATCTCAGGTTCCAAGGGCGACTCTCATGTGTGGCCTCCTAAAATCCCAACACAATTCATGGCAATACTTCTCTGAGGTCAGTTAAAGAACTCAGTCTCTAAGGGGAATCACACCAGAGTTCAAGCCCAGTGGAACAGTCATCTCTTCCAACCGCCACACAAATGACCACAATTAAAACCAAAACACTCCCACATGGTCCTCATCTTCTTCCATATAGACACTCCTTATAACGTCTGGCTGGAGTTTTCAATGAGGTCCACAGCCCAAGTCAGTGTCCAAATTAAGGTCCTGTTCCCCTCATTTGTCTAACATCAAGGTGGCCTGGACACACTTCCTGTAAACCAGGAGTGATCAAATAGGCCTGCCATTAATACTGCTCGGCTTTTTCAATTTGAGGCCTTCTGACTCTGTGGTTTAGATTCTTTATGTGAATTTGAGTCATGAGAAAACCCAAGTCCCTCTGCAGAGATTTGAAGAACTCATTTGGCCCAAAGGATTCCTATTCTCCCTTCATGGAATTCAGGATCCTAACAGAGGAAGGTAAAAGAATTCATTCACAATGAGTGAATATTTGCCATTTTGTTTTTGGATGGACACATGGGGTCTTTCTTTTAATCCATCAGGTGCTAAGAATCTAAGCCACTGCCTTACACAGGGCCAAGAGGCTGATTCAGACACATCCTTTTCCAAAGCAATTAAGCAAAGAGCCACAGGTGATGCCCATTCATTTCCATTTGAAAACTGTTTTCTTCAGGGTTCACAAAGGTGTGGCCTGAGGCAAAGACCTTCCTGACACTCAGAGCAACAGAAAAATAGGTAAGCAAAAGGCCCAAAGCAGGGTTTCTCTACTGAGACTTTCTTTGTCACACTGATATCTGAGTTTTCTGAGATGCTTGCTATTCCCTTCAGCTATCCATTATATGGCAATGTCACAGAGCTTGGAGGTGGTACATATCTTGGACAGAAAACCATGAGCCTGCTCTGAAGAGTGGCCAGAATTCAGGAAGAAAACAGGAACTCCGGAAGATAGTAGGTGTTGCCCGTCCCTAAAGCAACCTGCAGTCCACTCATAAATTGGGCAGGATGAATGTTGGCAAGCTTTCTACTAGACAGGACACATCCATTGATGCATTATCTTTTATAATGTCTACAACCACGGAAACAGTGGGATACACAGGCATACAAACAATCGCCTTGTCAAATGACTTACTATAAACAGTCCACTCCAAAACAAACAAACCGCCTTTCTTACCTATTCTCAGAACATGAGACTAAACCACAAAATCACAACCACACCCACAACGACACCTCCTTTATTCAAGTAGGTCTGTGACTAATTCGAATGTACTCTGACTGATGGGCCATACTATGTTTCCTTGAAATGGCCTGTCCTTCTCAGATCCGGTCTCCTTGGCCAACACTGTGAAGTTTTCAGGAGCCAGTGGTGAGCCACTACCTGCTTTCTCAGGAAATTCCCCTTTTCAGAGCTCTCCTGGCATTTGGCAATCCTCACATCAGTAGGTACCAAGAAGACTTACTCTGTCCTTGGTTATTCCAAACAACTGAGCCCACTGGGAAAGAAACTGGGACTGACTCTGGGTGCCTGGCTTCCTGGATCCCAAGTTCAGAGAGATCCGTCATCAAGGAAGAGAGGTAGGTCACTTCATTCAGGAACGGAATGAGGTTACTGCCGTGGCAACCAATTTGTCCTAACAATTGCTTTCAAGGGTCCCATGAGATGGAGGCTGCCCCTACTTCCTGTGACACTTTCACAAGTTAGATTGGTATATCAACCATTGGCACCTGGGAACAGCTCTCCACACAGGCCTGGTTTGGTCCATCTTCTCTACATTAAGAAGAGAGAAGCTGATTCAGACACAACCCTTCATCCTGACCAGGTTGTTTGCCATGGAGGATGACTTTTGCTCTCTTAGGTCCTCCATAGCTGCTTACAACTTCTCCAGGAATCATTTCTGCATGGACCTTTGAGTTTCTCAGCATGTGGAAGATCCCCTATATTCCTGTATTGTAAGACCAACTCTATCCCTACTCTTCCGTAAAGTTAAATTGACTGAACAGTGTATGGTTAGGTTAACTAACAGGTTCGATTTGGATTAGGAATCTTTCTGGGCGATGAATAATGGTATTGGGAAACTGCGATATTTACAAGAATATATAGGTGAAATATAAGTATGAAAACAGAAATCTAGCTAAGATATGAAGCCCAAAAGGGCATTGGGCCCTTGATTGGGATACGTAGCTTTGAATTATGTTCTGCACTGATGTGTCAGGTAAATCGATACAATGGCTTAGGTCCTTGTACCATGGATGATTAAATGTAGAAGAGAACTTCCAGTCAAAAGGGATAGTCGGTCAGGATTAGGAAGGATTCTCAGTAGATTTAGAAAGAAGAGTGAGTATAGGATTTGGACCAAAAGTTCTTTAGCAATAGAATTTAGTGTAGAGTGAATGTAATGTAAGCACATGTGAAGAGACTGTCACAATGATGAACTGGGGAAAAATATAGGAAATCAGATATCAATAGAGACATTACGAAATCAGCAAAGTATAAATTGTGTGATAGGTTAGACATATTTTCAACAGGGATGAAGTTGAATATATAATCTTAGAAAGAAACAAATATGTAGTGACAAACAGATTGACATTTGACAGCATTAGGCAACCTGGACATGGATGTTTAGTAATCCATGCTCACTTTCCATTTACGCTTTGGTACAATTGTAAGTGTGACCTATGCTTTTTGTGTCCAGAATATTTCTGTAATAAAATGTGTATGTAGATCAGGTGACAATCGTATTTCTTCCACCATTCTGGGAGCAATATTTTGAAGACTTACACAAATTAGTATGGGGGTACAATATTAGGTGTACCCTGTTTTCTATGAATA